>NW_026543164.1:0-47349 GCF_028750875.1 Macrosteles quadrilineatus | reverse complement strand
GTACATACTTGTACACACTTGTACAACCTTGTACACACTTGTACAACCTTGTACACAATTGTACAGCCTTGTACACAATTGTACAACCTCGTACACACTATACAACCTTGTACACACTTGTACAACCTTGTACACACTTGTACAACCTTGTACACACTTGTACAACCTTTTACACACTTGTACAGCCTTGTACACAATTGTACAGCCTTGTACACAATTGTACAACCTTGTACACACTTGTACAGCCTTTGTACACAATTGTACAACCTTGTACACACTTGTACAACCTTGTACACCCTTGTACACACTTTTACTTATCGTACACACTTGTACACCCTTGTACAAACTTGTACATCCTTGTACACACTTGTACAACCTTGTACAAACTTGTACATCCTTGTACACGATTTTACACCCTTGTACACACTTGTACAACCTTGTAAAACTTGTACAACCTTGTACACACTTGTACAACCTTGTACACACTTGTACAACCTTGTACACACTTGTACAACCTTGTACACACTTGTACAACCTTGTACACGTTTGTACAACCTTGTACACACTTGTACAGCCTTGTACACAATTGTACAACCTTGTACACACTTGTACAGCCTTGTACACAATTGTAAAACCTTGTACACACTTGTACAACCTTGTACACCCTTGTACACACTTTTACTTATCGTACACACTTGTACACCCTTGTACAAACGTGTACATCCTTGTACACACTTGTACAACCTTGTACAAATTGTACAAACTTGTACATCCTTGTACACGATTTTACACCCTTGTACACACTTGTACAACCTTGTAAAAACTTGTACAACCTTGTACACACTTGTACACCCTTGTACACACTTGTACAAGCTTGTACACACTTGTACAAGCTTGTACACACTTGTACAAGCTTGTACACACTTGTACAAGGTTGTACACACTTGTACAACATTGTACACACTTGTACAACTTGTACACACTTGTACAACCTTGTACACACTTGTACAACCTTGTACACATTTGTACAACCTTGTACACACTTGTACAACCTTGTACACACTTGTACAACCTTGTACACACTTGTACAACCTTGTACACACTTGTACAACCTTGTACACACTTGTACAACCTTGTACACACTTGTACAACCTTGTACACACTTGTACAACCTTGTACAAACTTGTACATCCTTGTACACGATTTTACACCCTTGTACACACTTGTACAACCTTGTAAAAACTTGTACAACCTTGTACACACTTGTACACCCTTGTACACACTTGTACAAGCTTGTACACACTTGTACAACCTTGTACACACTTGTACACCCTTGTACACACATGTACAACCTTGTACACAACTTGTACAACCTTGTACACACTTGTACAACCTTGTAAAACTTGTACACCCTTGTACAAACTTGTACACCCCTGTACACACTTGTACACATTTGTACACACTTGTACACCCTTGTACACACTTGTACAACCTTGTACAAACTTATACAATCTTGTACACACTTGTACAACCCAGTACACAACTTGTACAACCTTGTACACACTTGTACAACCTTGTAAAACTTGTACACCCTTGTACAAACTTGTACACCCCTGTACAAACTTGTACACATTTGTACACACTTGTACACCCTTGTACACACTTGTACAACCTTGTACAAACTTATACAATCTTGTACACACTTGTACAACCCAGTACACACTTGTACAATCTTGTACAAACTTGTACATCCTTGTACACGATTGTACACCCTTGTACACACTTGTACAACCTTGTACACACTTGTACAACCTTGTACACAATTGTACAACCTTGTACACACTTGTACAACCTTGTACACACTTGCACAACTTTGTACACACTTGTACAGTCTTGTACACAATTGTACAACCTTGTACACACTTGTACAACCTTGTACACACTTGTACAACCTTGTACACAATTGTACAGCCTTGTACACACTTGTACAACCTTGTACACACTTGTACAGCCTTGTACACAATTGTACAACCTTGTACACACTTGTACAACCTTGTACACACTTGTACAACCTTGTACACAATTGTACAGCCTTGTACACACTTGTACACACTTGTACAACCTTGTAAAAACTTGTACGCCCTTGTACACACTTGTACAACCTTGTACAACCTTGTACACACTTGTACAGCCTTGTACACAATTGTACATACTTGTACACACTTGTACAACCTTGTACACACTTGTACAACCTTGTACACAATTGTACAGCCTTGTACACAATTGTACAACCTCGTACACACTTATACAACCTTGTACACACTTGTACAACCTTGTACACACTTGTACAACCTTGTACACACTTGTACAACCTTTTACACACTTGTACAGCCTTGTACACAATTGTACAGCCTTGTACACAATTGTACAACCTTGTACACACTTGTACAGCCTTGTACACAATTGTACAACCTTGTACACACTTGTACAACCTTGTACACCCTTGTACACACTTTTACTTATCGTACACACTTGTACACCCTTGTACAAACTTGTACATCCTTGTACACACTTGTACAACCTTGTACAAACTTGTACATCCTTGTACACGATTTTACACCCTTGTACACACTTGTACAACCTTGTAAAAACTTGTACAACCTTGTACACACTTGTACACCCTTGTACACACTTGTACAAGCTTGTACACACTTGTACAACCATGTACACACTTGTACAACCTTGTACACACTTGTACAACCTTGTACACACTTGTACAACCTTGTACACACTTGTACAACCTTGTACACACTTGTACAACCTTGTACACACTTGTACAACCTTGTACACACTTGTACAACCTTGTACACACTTGTACAGCCTTGTACACAATTGTACAACCTTGTACACACTTGTACAGCCTTGTACACAATTGTAAAACCTTGTACACACTTGTACAACCTTGTACACCCTTGTACACACTTTTACTTATCGTACACACTTGTACACCCTTGTACAAACTTGTACATCCTTGTACACACTTGTACAACCTTGTACAAAATTGTACAAACTTGTACATCCTTGTACACGATTTTACACCCTTGTACAAACTTGTACATCCTTGTACACACTTGTACAGCCTTGTACACAATTGTACAACCTTGTACACACTTGTACAACCTTGTACACCCTTGTACACACTTTTACTTATCGTACACACTTGTACACCCTTGTACAAACTTGAACATCCTTGTACACACTTGTACAACCTTGTACAAACTTGTACATCCTTGTACACGATTTTACACCCTTGTACACACTTGTACAACCTTGTAAAAACTTGTACAACCTTGTACACACTTGTACACCCTTGTACACACTTGTACAAGCTTGTACACACTTGTACAACCATGTACACACTTGTACAACCTTGTACACACTTGTACAACCTTGTACACACTTGTACAACCTTGTACACACTTGTACAACCTTGTACACACTTGTACAACCTTGTACACACTTGTACAACCTTGTACACACTTGTACAACCTTGTACACACTTGTACAACCTTGTACACGTTTGTACAACCTTGTACACACTTGTACAGCCTTGTACACAATTGTACAACCTTGTACACACTTGTACAGCCTTGTACACAATTGTAAAACCTTGTACACACTTGTACAACCTTGTACACCCTTGTACACACTTTTACTTATCGTACACACTTGTACACCCTTGTACAAACTTGTACATCCTTGTACACACTTGTACAACCTTGTACAAACTTGTACATCCTTGTACACACTTGTACAACCTTGTACAAAATTGTACAAACTTGTACATCCTTGTACACGATTTTACACCCTTGTACACACTTGTACAACCTTGTAAAAACTTGTACAACCTTGTACACACTTGTACACCCTTGTACACACTTGTACAAGCTTGTACACACTTGTACAAGCTTGTACACACTTGTACAAGCTTGTACACACTTGTACAAGGTTGTACACACTTGTACAACATTGTACACACTTGTACAACCTTGTACACACTTGTACAACCTTGTACACACTTGTACAACCTTGTACACATTTGTACAACCTTGTACACACTTGTACAACCTTGTACACACTTGTACAACCTTGTACACACTTGTACAACCTTGTACACACTTGTACAACCTTGTACACACTTGTACAACCTTGTACACACTTGTACAACCTTGTACAAACTTGTACATCCTTGTACACGATTTTACACCCTTGTACACACTTGTACAACCTTGTAAAAACTTGTACAACCTTGTACACACTTGTACACCCTTGTACACACTTGTACAAGCTTGTACACACTTGTACAACCTTGTACACACTTGTACACCCTTGTACACACATGTACAACCTTGTACACAACTTGTACAACCTTGTACACACTTGTACAACCTTGTAAAACTTGTACACCCTTGTACAAACTTGTACACCCCTGTACACACTTGTACACATTTGTACACACTTGTACACCCTTGTACACACTTGTACAACCTTGTACAAACTTATACAATCTTGTACACACTTGTACAACCCAGTACACAACTTGTACAACCTTGTACACACTTGTACAACCTTGTAAAACTTGTACACCCTTGTACAAACTTGTACACCCCTGTACAAACTTGTACACATTTGTACACACTTGTACACCCTTGTACACACTTGTACAACCTTGTACAAACTTATACAATCTTGTACACACTTGTACAACCCAGTACACACTTGTACAATCTTGTACAAACTTGTACATCCTTGTACACGATTGTACACCCTTGTACACACTTGTACAACCTTGTACACACTTGTACAACCTTGTACACAATTGTACAACCTTGTACACACTTGTACAACCTTGTACACACTTGCACAACTTTGTACACACTTGTACAGTCTTGTACACAATTGTACAACCTTGTACACACTTGTACAACCTTGTACACACTTGTACAACCTTGTACACAATTGTACAGCCTTGTACACACTTGTACAACCTTGTACACACTTGTACAGCCTTGTACACAATTGTACAACCTTGTACACACTTGTACAACCTTGTACACACTTGTACAACCTTGTACACAATTGTACAGCCTTGTACACACTTGTACACACTTGTACAACCTTGTAAAAACTTGTACGCCCTTGTACACACTTGTACAACCTTGTACAACCTTGTACACACTTGTACAGCCTTGTACACAATTGTACATACTTGTACACACTTGTACAACCTTGTACACACTTGTACAACCTTGTACACAATTGTACAGCCTTGTACACAATTGTACAACCTCGTACACACTTATACAACCTTGTACACACTTGTACAACCTTGTACACACTTGTACAACCTTGTACACACTTGTACAACCTTTTACACACTTGTACAGCCTTGTACACAATTGTACAGCCTTGTACACAATTGTACAACCTTGTACACACTTGTACAGCCTTGTACACAATTGTACAACCTTGTACACACTTGTACAACCTTGTACACCCTTGTACACACTTTTACTTATCGTACACACTTGTACACCCTTGTACAAACTTGTACATCCTTGTACACACTTGTACAACCTTGTACAAACTTGTACATCCTTGTACACGATTTTACACCCTTGTACACACTTGTACAACCTTGTAAAAACTTGTACAACCTTGTACACACTTGTACACCCTTGTACACACTTGTACAAGCTTGTACACACTTGTACAACCATGTACACACTTGTACAACCTTGTACACACTTGTACAACCTTGTACACACTTGTACAACCTTGTACACACTTGTACAACCTTGTACACACTTGTACAACCTTGTACACACTTGTACAACCTTGTACACACTTGTACAACCTTGTACACACTTGTACAACCTTGTACACACTTGTACAGCCTTGTACACAATTGTACAACCTTGTACACACTTGTACAGCCTTGTACACAATTGTAAAACCTTGTTCACACTTGTACAACCTTGTACACCCTTGTACACACTTTTACTTATCGTACACACTTGTACACCCTTGTACAAACTTGTACATCCTTGTACACACTTGTACAACCTTGTACAAAATTGTATAAACTTGTACATCCTTGTACACGATTTTACACCCTTGTACACACTTGTACAACCTTGTAAAAACTTGTACAACCTTGTACACACTTGTACACCCTTGTACACACTTGTACAAGCTTGTACACACTTGTACAAGCTTGTACACACTTGTACAAGCTTGTACACACTTGTACAAGGTTGTACACACTTGTACAACATTGTACACACTTGTACAACCTTGTACACACTTGTACAACCTTGTACACACTTGTACAACCTTGTACACACTTGTACAACCTTGTACACATTTGTACAACCTTGTACACACTTGTACAACATTGTACACACTTGTACAACCTTGTACACACTTGTACAACCTTGTACACACTTGTACAACCTTGTACACACTTGTACAACCTTGTACACACTTGTACAACCTTGTACACACTTGTACAACCTTGTACACACTTGTACAACCTTTTACACACTTGTACAACCTTGTACACACTTGTACAACCTTGTACACACTTGTACAGCCTTGTACACAATTGTACAACCTTGTACACACTTGTACAACCTTGTACACACTTGTACAACCTTGTACACAATTGTACAAGGTTGTACACACTTGTACAACATTGTACACACTTGTACAACCTTGTACACACTTGTACAACCTTGTACACACTTGTACAACCTTGTACACACTTGTACAACCTTGTACACACTTGTACAACCTTGTACACACTTGTACAACCTTGTGCACCCTTGTACAAACTTGTACATCCATGTACACACTTGTACAACCTTGTACAAACTTGTACAAACTTGTACAAACTTGTACATCCTTGTACACGATTGTTCACCCTTGTACACACTTGTACAACCTTGTACACACTTGTACAACCTGATACACAATTGTACAACCTTGTACACACTTGTACAACCTTGTACACACTTGTACAACCTTGTACACACTTGTACAACCTTGTACACACTTGTACAACCTTGTACACACTTGTACAACCTTGTACACACTTGTACAGCCTTGTACACAATTGTACAACCTTGTACACACTTGTACAACCTTGTACACACTTGTACAACCTTGTACACAATTGTACAGCCTTGTACACGCTTGTACAACTTTGTACACACTTGTACAGCCTTGTACAAAATTGTACAACCTTGTACACACTTGTACAGCCTTGTACACAATTGTACAACCTTGTACACACTTGTACAACCTTGTACACCCTTGTACAAACTTTTAAACATCGTACACACTTGTACACCCTTGTACAAACTTTTACATCCTTGTACACACTTGTACAACCTTGTACACACTTGTACAATCTTGTACACACTTGTACAGCCTTGTACACAATTGTACAACCTTGTACACACTTGTACAGCCTTGTACACAATTGTACAACCTTGTACACACTTGTACAACCTTGTACACCCTTGTACACACTTTTACTTATCGTACACACTTGTACACCCTTGTACAAACTTGTACATCCTTGTACACACTTGTACAACCTTGTACAAACTTGTACATCCTTGTACACGATTTTACACCCTTGTACACACTTGTACAACCTTGTAAAAACTTGTACAACCTTGTACACACTTGTACACCCTTGTACACACTTGTACAAGCTTGTACACACTTGTACAACCTTGTACACACTTGTACACCCTTGTACACACATGTACAACCTTGTACACACTTGTACAACCTTGTACACAATTGTACAGCCTTGTACACGCTTGTACAACTTTGTACACACTTGTACAGCCTTGTACAAAATTGTACAACCTTGTACACACTTGTACAGCCTTGTACACAATTGTACAACCTTGTACACACTTGTACAACCTTGTACACCCTTGTACAAACTTTTAAACATCGTACACACTTGTACACCCTTGTACAAACTTTTACATCCTTGTACACACTTGTACAACCTTGTACACACTTGTACAATCTTGTACACACTTGTACAGCCTTGTACACAATTGTACAACCTTGTACACACTTGTACAGCCTTGTACACAATTGTACAACCTTGTACACACTTGTACAACCTTGTACACCCTTGTACACACTTTTACTTATCGTACACACTTGTACACCCTTGTACAAACTTGTACATCCTTGTACACACTTGTACAACCTTGTACAAACTTGTACATCCTTGTACACGATTTTACACCCTTGTACACACTTGTACAACCTTGTAAAAACTTGTACAACCTTGTACACACTTGTACACCCTTGTACACACTTGTACAAGCTTGTACACACTTGTACAACCTTGTACACACTTGTACAACCTTGTACACACTTGTACAACCTTGTACACACTTGTACAACCTTGTACACACTTGTACACCCTTGTACACACTTGTACAAGCTTGTACACACTTGTACAACCATGTACACACTTGTACAACCTTGTACACACTTGTACAACCTTGTACACACTTGTACAACCTTGTACACACTTGTACAACCTTGTACACACTTGTACAACCTTGTACACACTTGTACAACCTTGTACACACTTGTACAACCTTGTACACACTTGTACAACCTTGTACACACTTGTACAGCCTTGTACACAATTGTACAACCTTGTACACACTTGTACAGCCTTGTACACAATTGTAAAACCTTGTTCACACTTGTACAACCTTGTACACCCTTGTACACACTTTTACTTATCGTACACACTTGTACACCCTTGTACAAACTTGTACATCCTTGTACACACTTGTACAACCTTGTACAAAATTGTATAAACTTGTACATCCTTGTACACGATTTTACACCCTTGTACACACTTGTACAACCTTGTAAAAACTTGTACAACCTTGTACACACTTGTACACCCTTGTACACACTTGTACAAGCTTGTACACACTTGTACAAGCTTGTACACACTTGTACAAGCTTGTACACACTTGTACAAGGTTGTACACACTTGTACAACATTGTACACACTTGTACAACCTTGTACACACTTGTACAACCTTGTACACACTTGTACAACCTTGTACACACTTGTACAACCTTGTACACATTTGTACAACCTTGTACACACTTGTACAACCTTGTACACACTTGTACAACCTTGTACACACTTGTACAACCTTGTACACACTTGTACAACCTTGTACACACTTGTACAACCTTGTACACACTTGTACAACCTTGTACACACTTGTACAACCTTGTACACACTTGTACAACCTTTTACACACTTGTACAACCTTGTACACACTTGTACAACCTTGTACACACTTGTACAGCCTTGTACACAATTGTACAACCTTGTACACACTTGTACAACCTTGTACACACTTGTACAACCTTGTACACAATTGTACAAGGTTGTACACACTTGTACAACATTGTACACACTTGTACAACCTTGTACACACTTGTACAACCTTGTACACACTTGTACAACCTTGTACACACTTGTACAACCTTGTACACACTTGTACAACCTTGTACACACTTGTACAGCCTTGTACACAATTGTACAACCTTGTACACACTTGTACAGCCTTGTACACAATTGTAAAACCTTGTTCACACTTGTACAACCTTGTACACCCTTGTACACACTTTTACTTATCGTACACACTTGTACACCCTTGTACAAACTTGTACATCCTTGTACACACTTGTACAACCTTGTACAAAATTGTATAAACTTGTACATCCTTGTACACGATTTTACACCCTTGTACACACTTGTACAACCTTGTAAAAACTTGTACAACCTTGTACACACTTGTACACCCTTGTACACACTTGTACAAGCTTGTACACACTTGTACAAGCTTGTACACACTTGTACAAGCTTGTACACACTTGTACAAGGTTGTACACACTTGTACAACATTGTACACACTTGTACAACCTTGTACACACTTGTACAACCTTGTACACACTTGTACAACCTTGTACACACTTGTACAACCTTGTACACATTTGTACAACCTTGTACACACTTGTACAACCTTGTACACACTTGTACAACCTTGTACACACTTGTACAACCTTGTACACACTTGTACAACCTTGTACACACTTGTACAACCTTGTACACACTTGTACAACCTTGTACACACTTGTACAACCTTGTACACACTTGTACAACCTTTTACACACTTGTACAACCTTGTACACACTTGTACAACCTTGTACACACTTGTACAGCCTTGTACACAATTGTACAACCTTGTACACACTTGTACAACCTTGTACACACTTGTACAACCTTGTACACAATTGTACAAGGTTGTACACACTTGTACAACATTGTACACACTTGTACAACCTTGTACACACTTGTACAACCTTGTACACACTTGTACAACCTTGTACACACTTGTACAACCTTGTACACACTTGTACAACCTTGTACACACTTGTACAACCTTGTGCACCCTTGTACAAACTTGTACATCCATGTACACACTTGTACAACCTTGTACAAACTTGTACAAACTTGTACAAACTTGTACATCCTTGTACACGATTGTTCACCCTTGTACACACTTGTACAACCTTGTACACACTTGTACAACCTGATACACAATTGTACAACCTTGTACACACTTGTACAACCTTGTACACACTTGTACAACCTTGTACACACTTGTACAACCTTGTACACACTTGTACAACCTTGTACACACTTGTACAGCCTTGTACACAATTGTACAACCTTGTACACACTTGTACAACCTTGTACACACTTGTACAACCTTGTACACAATTGTACAGCCTTGTACACGCTTGTACAACTTTGTACACACTTGTACAGCCTTGTACAAAATTGTACAACCTTGTACACACTTGTACAGCCTTGTACACAATTGTACAACCTTGTACACACTTGTACAACCTTGTACACCCTTGTACAAACTTTTAAACATCGTACACACTTGTACACCCTTGTACAAACTTTTACATCCTTGTACACACTTGTACAACCTTGTACACACTTGTACAATCTTGTACACACTTGTACAGCCTTGTACACAATTGTACAACCTTGTACACACTTGTACAGCCTTGTACACAATTGTACAACCTTGTACACACTTGTACAACCTTGTACACCCTTGTACACACTTTTACTTATCGTACACACTTGTACACCCTTGTACAAACTTGTACATCCTTGTACACACTTGTACAACCTTGTACAAACTTGTACATCCTTGTACACGATTTTACACCCTTGTCCACACTTGTACAACCTTGTAAAAACTTGTACAACCTTGTACACACTTGTACACCCTTGTACACACTTGTACAAGCTTGTACACACTTGTACAACCTTGTACACACTTGTACACCCTTGTACACACATGTACAACCTTGTACACAACTTGTACAACCTTGTACACACTTGTACAACCTTGTAAAACTTGTACACCCTTGTACAAACTTGTACACCCCTGTACACACTTGTACACATTTGTACACACTTGTACACCCTTGTACACACTTGTACAACCTTGTACAAACTTATACAATCTTGTACACACTTGTACAACCCAGTACACAACTTGTACAACCTTGTACACACTTGTACAACCTTGTAAAACTTGTACACCCTTGTACAAACTTGTACACCCCTGTACACACTTGTACACATTTGTACACACTTGTACACCCTTGTACACACTTGTACAACCTTGTACAAACTTATACAATCTTGTACACACTTGTACAACCCAGTACACACTTGTACAATCTTGTACAAACTTGTACATCCTTGTACACGATTGTACACCCTTGTACACACTTGTACAACCTTGTACACACTTGTACAACCTTGTACACAATTGTACAACCTTGTACACACTTGTACAACCTTGTACACACTTGCACAACTTTGTACACACTTGTACAGTCTTGTACACAATTGTACAACCTTGTACACACTTGTACAACCTTGTACACACTTGTACAACCTTGTACACAATTGTACAGCCTTGTACACACTTGTACAACCTTGTACACACTTGTACAGCCTTGTACACAATTGTACAACCTTGTACACACTTGTACAACCTTGTACACACTTGTACAACCTTGTACACAATTGTACAGCCTTGTACACACTTGTACACACTTGTACAACCTTGTAAAAACTTGTACGCCCTTGTACACACTTGTACAACCTTGTACAACCTTGTACACACTTGTACAGCCTTGTACACAATTGTACATACTTGTACACACTTGTACAACCTTGTACACAATTGTACAACCTCGTACACACTTATACAACCTTGTACACACTTGTACAACCTTGTACACACTTGTACAACCTTGTACACACTTGTACAACCTTGTACACACTTGTACAACCTTTTACACACTTGTACAGCCTTGTACACAATTGTACAGCCTTGTACACAATTGTACAACCTTGTACACACTTGTACAGCCTTGTACACAATTGTACAACCTTGTACACACTTGTACAACCTTGTACACCCTTGTACACACTTTTACTTATCGTACACACTTGTACACCCTTGTACAAACTTGTACATCCTTGTACACACTTGTACAACCTTGTACAAACTTGTACATCCTTGTACACGATTTTACACCCTTGTACACACTTGTACAACCTTGTAAAAACTTGTACAACCTTGTACACACTTGTACACCCTTGTACACACTTGTACAAGCTTGTACACACTTGTACAACCATGTACACACTTGTACAACCTTGTACACACTTGTACAACCTTGTACACACTTGTACAACCTTGTACACACTTGTACAACCTTGTACACACTTGTACAACCTTGTACACACTTGTACAACCTTGTACACGTTTGTACAACCTTGTACACACTTGTACAGCCTTGTACACAATTGTACAACCTTGTACACACTTGTACAGCCTTGTACACAATTGTAAAACCTTGTACACACTTGTACAACCTTGTACACCCTTGTACACACTTTTACTTATCGTACACACTTGTACACCCTTGTACAAACTTGTACATCCTTGTACACACTTGTACAACCTTGTACAAAATTGTACAAACTTGTACATCCTTGTACACGATTTTACACCCTTGTACACACTTGTACAACCTTGTAAAAACTTGTACAACCTTGTACACACTTGTACACCCTTGTACACACTTGTACAAGCTTGTACACACTTGTACAAGCTTGTACACACTTGTACAAGCTTGTACACACTTGTACAAGGTTGTACACACTTGTACAACATTGTACACACTTGTACAACCTTGTACACACTTGTACAACCTTGTACACACTTGTACAACCTTGTACACACTTGTACAACCTTGTACACACTTGTACAACCTTGTACACACTTGTACAACCTTGTACACACTTGTACAACCTTGTACACACTTGTACAACCTTGTACACACTTGTACAACCTTGTACACACTTGTACAACCTTGTACACACTTGTACAACCTTGTACACACTTGTACAACCTTGTACACACTTGTACAACCTTGTACACACTTGTACAACCTTGTACACACTTGTACAACCTTGTACACACTTGTAAAACCTTGTACACACTTGTACAACCTTGAACACACTTGTACAGCCTTGTACACAATTGTACAACCTTGTACACACTTGTACAACCTTGTACACACTTGTACAACCTTGTACACACTTGTACAACCTTGTACACAATTGTACAGCCTTGTACACACTTGTACAACCTTGTACACAATTGTACAACCTTGTACACACTTGTACAACCTTGTACACAATTGTACAGCCTTGTACACACTTGTACAACCTTGTACACACTTGTACATCCTCGTAAAAACTTGTACACCCTTGTACACACTTGTACAACCTTGTACAACCTTGTACACACTTGTACAGCCTTGTACAACCTTGTACAAACTTGTAGAGCCTTGTAAAAACTTGTACACCCTTGTACACACATGTACAACCTTGTACACAACTTGTACAACCTTGTACACACTTGTACAACCTTGTAAAACTTGTACACATTTGTACACACTTGTACACCCTTGTACACACTTGTACAACCTTGTACAAACTTATACAATCTTGTACACACTTGTACAACCCAGTACACACTTGTACAATCTTGTACAAACTTGTACTCCCTTGTACAAACTTGTACATCCTTGTACACACTTGTACAACCTTGTACAAACTTGTACAAACTTGTACAAACTTGTACATCCTTGTACACGATTGTACACCCTTGTACACACTTGTACAACCTTGTACACACTTGTACAACCTGACACACAATTGTACAACCTTGTACACACTTGTACAACCTTTTACACACTTGTACAGCCTTGTACACAATTGTACAGCCTTGTACACAATTGTACAACCTTGTACACACTTGTACAGCCTTGTACACAATTGTACAACCTTGTACACACTTGTACAACCTTGTACACCCTTGTACACACTTTTACTTATCGTACACACTTGTACACCCTTGTACAAACTTGTACATCCTTGTACACACTTGTACAACCTTGTACAAACTTGTACATCCTTGTACACGATTTTACACCCTTGTACACACTTGTACAACCTTGTAAAAACTTGTACAACCTTGTACACACTTGTACACCCTTGTACACACTTGTACAAGCTTGTACACACTTGTACAACCATGTACACACTTGTACAACCTTGTACACACTTGTACAACCTTGTACACACTTGTACAACCTTGTACACACTTGTACAACCTTGTACACACTTGTACAACCTTGTACACACTTGTACAACCTTGTACACACTTGTACAGCCTTGTACACAATTGTACAACCTTGTACACACTTGTACAGCCTTGTACACAATTGTAAAACCTTGTACACACTTGTACAACCTTGTACACCCTTGTACACACTTTTACTTATCGTACACACTTGTACACCCTTGTACAAACTTGTACATCCTTGTACACACTTGTACAACCTTGTACAAAATTGTACAAACTTGTACATCCTTGTACACGATTTTACACCCTTGTACACACTTGTACAACCTTGTAAAAACTTGTACAACCTTGTACACACTTGTACACCCTTGTACACACTTGTACAAGCTTGTACACACTTGTACAAGCTTGTACACACTTGTACAAGCTTGTACACACTTGTACAAGGTTGTACACACTTGTACAACATTGTACACACTTGTACAACCTTGTACACACTTGTACAACCTTGTACACACTTGTACAACCTTGTACACATTTGTACAACCTTGTACACACTTGTACAACCTTGTACACACTTGTACAACCTTGTACACACTTGTACAACCTTGTACACACTTGTACAACCTTGTACACACTTGTACAACCTTGTACACACTTGTACAACCTTGTACACACTTGTACAACCTTGTACACACTTGTACAACCTTTTACACACTTGTACAACCTTGTACACACTTGTACAACCTTGTACACACTTGTACAGCCTTGTACACAATTGTACAACCTTGTACACACTTGTACAACCTTGTACACACTTGTACAACCTTGTACACAATTGTACAAGGTTGTACACACTTGTACAACATTGTACACACTTGTACAACCTTGTACACACTTGTACAACCTTGTACACACTTGTACAACCTTGTACACATTTGTACAACCTTGTACACACTTGTACAACCTTGTACACACTTGTACAACCTTGTACACACTTGTACAACCTTGTACACACTTGTACAACCTTGTGCACCCTTGTACAAACTTGTACATCCATGTACACACTTGTACAACCTTGTACAAACTTGTACAAACTTGTACAAACTTGTACATCCTTGTACACGATTGTTCACCCTTGTACACACTTGTACAACCTTGTACACACTTGTACAACCTGATACACAATTGTACAACCTTGTACACACTTGTACAACCTTGTACACACTTGTACAACCTTGTACACACTTGTACAACCTTGTACACACTTGTACAACCTTGTACACACTTGTACAGCCTTGTACACAATTGTACAACCTTGTACACACTTGTACAACCTTGTACACACTTGTACAACCTTGTACACAATTGTACAGCCTTGTACACACTTGTACAACCTTGTACACACTTGTACAGCCTTGTACAAAATTGTACAACCTTGTACACACTTGTACAGCCTTGTACACAATTGTACAACCTTGTACACACTTGTACAACCTTGTACACCCTTGTACAAACTTTTACACATCGTACACACTTGTACACCCTTGTACAAACTTTTACATCCTTGTACCTACTTGTACAACCTTGTACACACTTGTACAATCTTGTACACACTTGTACAGCCTTGTACACAATTGTACAACCTTGTACACACTTGTACAGCCTTGTACACAATTGTACAACCTTGTACACACTTGTACAACCTTGTACACCCTTGTACACACTTTTACTTATCGTACACACTTGTACACCCTTGTACAAACTTGTACATCCTTGTACACAATTGTACAACCTTGTACAAACTTGTACAAACTTGTACATCCTTGTACACGATTTTACACCCTTGTACACACTTGTACAACCTTGTAAAAACTTGTACAACCTTGTACACACTTGTACACCCTTGTACACACTTGTACAAGCTTGTACACACTTGTACAACCTTGTACACACTTGTACACCCTTGTACACACATGTACAACCTTGTACACAACTTGTACAACCTTGTACACACTTGTACAACCTTGTAAAACTTGTACACCCTTGTACAAACTTGTACACCCCTGTACACACTTGTACACATTTGTACACACTTGTACACCCTTGTACACACTTGTACAACCTTGTACAAACTTATACAATCTTGTACACACTTGTACAACCCAGTACACAACTTGTACAACCTTGTACACACTTGTACAACCTTGTAAAACTTGTACACCCTTGTACAAACTTGTACACCCCTGTACACACTTGTACACATTTGTACACACTTGTACATCCTTGTACACACTTGTACAACCTTGTACAAACTTATACAATCTTGTACACACTTGTACAACCCAGTACACACTTGTACAATCTTGTACAAACTTGTACATCCTTGTACACGATTGTACACCCTTGTACACACTTGTACAACCTTGTACACACTTGTACAACCTTGTACACAATTGTACAACCTTGTACACACTTGTACAACCTTGTACACACTTGCACAACTTTGTACACACTTGTACAGTCTTGTACACAATTGTACAACCTTGTACACACTTGTACAACCTTGTACACACTTGTACAACCTTGTACACAATTGTACAGCCTTGTACACACTTGTACAACCTTGTACACACTTGTACAGCCTTGTACACAATTGTACAACCTTGTACACACTTGTACAACCTTGTACACACTTGTACAACCTTGTACACAATTGTACAGCCTTGTACACACTTGTACACACTTGTACAACCTTGTAAAAACTTGTACGCCCTTGTACACACTTGTACAACCTTGTACAACCTTGTACACACTTGTACAGCCTTGTACACAATTGTACATACTTGTACACACTTGTACAACCTTGTACACAATTGTACAACCTCGTACACACTTATACAACCTTGTACACACTTGTACAACCTTGTACACACTTGTACAACCTTGTACACACTTGTACAACCTTGTACACACTTGTACAACCTTTTACACACTTGTACAGCCTTGTACACAATTGTACAGCCTTGTACACAATTGTACAACCTTGTACACACTTGTACAGCCTTGTACACAATTGTACAACCTTGTACACACTTGTACAACCTTGTACACCCTTGTACACACTTTTACTTATCGTACACACTTGTACACCCTTGTACAAACTTGTACATCCTTGTACACACTTGTACAACCTTGTACAAACTTGTACATCCTTGTACACGATTTTACACCCTTGTACACACTTGTACAACCTTGTAAAAACTTGTACAACCTTGTACACACTTGTACAAGCTTGTACACACTTGTACAACCATGTACACACTTGTACAACCTTGTACACACTTGTACAACCTTGTACACACTTGTACAACCTTGTACACACTTGTACAACCTTGTACACACTTGTACAACCTTGTACACACTTGTACAACCTTGTACACACTTGTACAGCCTTGTACACAATTGTACAACCTTGTACACACTTGTACAGCCTTGTACACAATTGTAAAACCTTGTACACACTTGTACAACCTTGTACACCCTTGTACACACTTTTACTTATCGTACACACTTGTACACCCTTGTACAAACTTGTACATCCTTGTACACACTTGTACAAACTTGTACAAAATTGTACAAACTTGTACATCCTTGTACACGATTTTACACCCTTGTACACACTTGTACAACCTTGTAAAAACTTGTACAACCTTGTACACACTTGTACACCCTTGTACACACTTGTACAAGCTTGTACACACTTGTACAAGCTTGTACACACTTGTACAAGCTTGTACACACTTGTACAAGGTTGTACACACTTGTACAACATTGTACACACTTGTACAACCTTGTACACACTTGTACAACCTTGTACACACTTGTACAACCTTGTACACATTTGTACAACCTTGTACACACTTGTACAACCTTGTACACACTTGTACAACCTTGTACACACTTGTACAACCTTGTACACACTTGTACAACCTTGTACACACTTGTACAACCTTGTACACACTTGTACAACCTTGTACACACTTGTACAACCTTGTACACACTTGTACAACCTTTTA
This sequence comes from Macrosteles quadrilineatus, assembly GCF_028750875.1. Lineage (NCBI taxonomy): Eukaryota > Metazoa > Arthropoda > Insecta > Hemiptera > Cicadellidae > Macrosteles > Macrosteles quadrilineatus. Next base: position 28,373 of record NW_026543164.1, on the reverse strand, counting down.
CACACTTGTACAACCTTGTACACACTTGTACAACCTTGTACACACTTGTACAACCTTGTACACACTTGTAAAACCTTGTACACACTTGTACAACCTTGAACACACTTGTACAGCCTTGTACACACTTGTACACCCTTGTACACACATGTACAACCTTGTACACAACTTGTACAACCTTGTACACACTTGTACAACCTTGTAAAACTTGTACACCCTTGTACAAACTTGTACACCCCTGTACACACTTGTACACATTTGTACACACTTGTACACCCTTGTACACACTTGTACAACCTTGTACAAACTTATACAATCTTGTACACACTTGTACAACCCAGTACACAACTTGTACAACCTTGTACACACTTGTACAACCTTGTAAAACTTGTACACCCTTGTACAAACTTGTACACCCCTGTACACACTTGTACACATTTGTACACACTTGTACACTCTTGTACACACTTGTACAACCTTGTACAAACTTATACAATCTTGTACACACTTGTACAACCCAGTACACACTTGTACAATCTTGTACAAACTTGTACATCCTTGTACACGATTGTACACCCTTGTACACACTTGTACAACCTTGTACACACTTGTACAACCTTGTACACAATTGTACAACCTTGTACACACTTGTACAACCTTGTACACACTTGCACAACTTTGTACACACTTGTACAGTCTTGTACACAATTGTACAACCTTGTACACACTTGTACAACCTTGTACACACTTGTACAACCTTGTACACAATTGTACAGCCTTGTACACACTTGTACAACCTTGTACACACTTGTACAGCCTTGTACACAATTGTACAACCTTGTACACACTTGTACAACCTTGTACACACTTGTACAACCTTGTACACAATTGTACAGCCTTGTACACACTTGTACACACTTGTACAACCTTGTAAAAACTTGTACGCCCTTGTACACACTTGTACAACCTTGTACAACCTTGTACACACTTGTACAGCCTTGTACACAATTGTACATACTTGTACACACTTGTACAACCTTGTACACAATTGTACAACCTCGTACACACTTATACAACCTTGTACACACTTGTACAACCTTGTACACACTTGTACAACCTTGTACACACTTGTACAACCTTGTACACACTTGTACAACCTTTTACACACTTGTACAGCCTTGTACACAATTGTACAGCCTTGTACACAATTGTACAACCTTGTACACACTTGTACAGCCTTGTACACAATTGTACAACCTTGTACACACTTGTACAACCTTGTACACCCTTGTACACACTTTTACTTATCGTACACACTTGTACACCCTTGTACAAACTTGAACATCCTTGTACACACTTGTACAACCTTGTACAAACTTGTACATCCTTGTACACGATTTTACACCCTTGTACACACTTGTACAACCTTGTAAAAACTTGTACAACCTTGTACACACTTGTACACCCTTGTACACACTTGTACAAGCTTGTACACACTTGTACAACCATGTACACACTTGTACAACCTTGTACACACTTGTACAACCTTGTACACACTTGTACAACCTTGTACACACTTGTACAACCTTGTACACACTTGTACAACCTTGTACACACTTGTACAACCTTGTACACACTTGTACAACCTTGTACACACTTGTACAACCTTGTACACGTTTGTACAACCTTGTACACGTTTGTACAACCTTGTACACACTTGTACAGCCTTGTACACAATTGTACAACCTTGTACACACTTGTACAGCCTTGTACACAATTGTAAAACCTTGTACACACTTGTACAACCTTGTACACCCTTGTACACACTTTTACTTATCGTACACACTTGTACACCCTTGTACAAACTTGTACATCCTTGTACACACTTGTACAACCTTGTACAAAATTGTACAAACTTGTACATCCTTGTACACGATTTTACACCCTTGTACACACTTGTACAACCTTGTAAAAACTTGTACAACCTTGTACACACTTGTACACCCTTGTACACACTTGTACAAGCTTGTACACACTTGTACAAGCTTGTACACACTTGTACAAGCTTGTACACACTTGTACAAGGTTGTACACACTTGTACAACATTGTACACACTTGTACAACCTTGTACACACTTGTACAACCTTGTACACACTTGTACAACCTTGTACACATTTGTACAACCTTGTACACACTTGTACAACCTTGTACACACTTGTACAACCTTGTACACACTTGTACAACCTTGTACACACTTGTACAACCTTGTACACACTTGTACAACCTTGTACACACTTGTACAACCTTGTACACACTTGTACAACCTTGTACAAACTTGTACATCCTTGTACACGATTTTACACCCTTGTACACACTTGTACAACCTTGTAAAAACTTGTACAACCTTGTACACACTTGTACACCCTTGTACACACTTGTACAAGCTTGTACACACTTGTACAACCTTGTACACACTTGTACACCCTTGTACACACATGTACAACCTTGTACACAACTTGTACAACCTTGTACACACTTGTACAACCTTGTAAAACTTGTACACCCTTGTACAAACTTGTACACCCCTGTACACACTTGTACACATTTGTACACACTTGTACACCCTTGTACACACTTGTACAACCTTGTACAAACTTATACAATCTTGTACACACTTGTACAACCCAGTACACAACTTGTACAACCTTGTACACACTTGTACAACCTTGTAAAACTTGTACACCCTTGTACAAACTTGTACACCCCTGTACAAACTTGTACACATTTGTACACACTTGTACACCCTTGTACACACTTGTACAACCTTGTACAAACTTATACAATCTTGTACACACTTGTACAACCCAGTACACACTTGTACAATCTTGTACAAACTTGTACATCCTTGTACACGATTGTACACCCTTGTACACACTTGTACAACCTTGTACACACTTGTACAACCTTGTACACAATTGTACAACCTTGTACACACTTGTACAACCTTGTACACACTTGCACAACTTTGTACACACTTGTACAGTCTTGTACACAATTGTACAACCTTGTACACACTTGTACAACCTTGTACACACTTGTACAACCTTGTACACAATTGTACAGCCTTGTACACACTTGTACAACCTTGTACACACTTGTACAGCCTTGTACACAATTGTACAACCTTGTACACACTTGTACAACCTTGTACACACTTGTACAACCTTGTACACAATTGTACAGCCTTGTACACACTTGTACACACTTGTACAACCTTGTAAAAACTTGTACGCCCTTGTACACACTTGTACAACCTTGTACAACCTTGTACACACTTGTACAGCCTTGTACACAATTGTACATACTTGTACACACTTGTACAACCTTGTACACACTTGTACAACCTTGTACACAATTGTACAGCCTTGTACACAATTGTACAACCTCGTACACACTTATACAACCTTGTACACACTTGTACAACCTTGTACACACTTGTACAACCTTGTACACACTTGTACAACCTTTTACACACTTGTACAGCCTTGTACACAATTGTACAGCCTTGTACACAATTGTACAACCTTGTACACACTTGTACAGCCTTGTACACAATTGTACAACCTTGTACACACTTGTACAACCTTGTACACCCTTGTACACACTTTTACTTATCGTACACACTTGTACACCCTTGTACAAACTTGTACATCCTTGTACACACTTGTACAACCTTGTACAAACTTGTACATCCTTGTACACGATTTTACACCCTTGTACACACTTGTACAACCTTGTAAAAACTTGTACAACCTTGTACACACTTGTACACCCTTGTACACACTTGTACAAGCTTGTACACACTTGTACAACCATGTACACACTTGTACAACCTTGTACACACTTGTACAACCTTGTACACACTTGTACAACCTTGTACACACTTGTACAACCTTGTACACACTTGTACAACCTTGTACACACTTGTACAACCTTGTACACACTTGTACAACCTTGTACACACTTGTACAGCCTTGTACACAATTGTACAACCTTGTACACACTTGTACAGCCTTGTACACAATTGTAAAACCTTGTACACACTTGTACAACCTTGTACACCCTTGTACACACTTTTACTTATCGTACACACTTGTACACCCTTGTACAAACTTGTACATCCTTGTACACACTTGTACAACCTTGTACAAAATTGTACAAACTTGTACATCCTTGTACACGATTTTACACCCTTGTACACACTTGTACAACCTTGTAAAAACTTGTACAACCTTGTACACACTTGTACACCCTTGTACACACTTGTACAAGCTTGTACACACTTGTACAAGCTTGTACACACTTGTACAAGCTTGTACACACTTGTACAAGGTTGTACACACTTGTACAACATTGTACACACTTGTACAACCTTGTACACACTTGTACAACCTTGTACACACTTGTACAACCTTGTACACACTTGTACAACCTTGTACACATTTGTACAACCTTGTACACACTTGTACAACCTTGTACACACTTGTACAACCTTGTACACACTTGTACAACCTTGTACACACTTGTACAACCTTGTACACACTTGTACAACCTTGTACACACTTGTACAACCTTGTACACACTTGTACAACCTTGTACACACTTGTACAACCTTTTACACACTTGTACAACCTTGTACACACTTGTACAACCTTGTACACACTTGTACAGCCTTGTACACAATTGTACAACCTTGTACACACTTGTACAACCTTGTACACACTTGTACAACCTTGTACACAATTGTACAAGGTTGTACACACTTGTACAACATTGTACACACTTGTACAACCTTGTACACACTTGTACAACCTTGTACACACTTGTACAACCTTGTACACACTTGTACAACCTTGTACACACTTGTACAACCTTGTACACACTTGTACAACCTTGTGCACCCTTGTACAAACTTGTACATCCATGTACACACTTGTACAACCTTGTACAAACTTGTACAAACTTGTACAAACTTGTACATCCTTGTACACGATTGTTCACCCTTGTACACACTTGTACAACCTTGTACACACTTGTACAACCTGATACACAATTGTACAACCTTGTACACACTTGTACAACCTTGTACACACTTGTACAACCTTGTACACACTTGTACAACCTTGTACACACTTGTACAACCTTGTACACACTTGTACAGCCTTGTACACAATTGTACAACCTTGTACACACTTGTACAACCTTGTACACACTTGTACAACCTTGTACACAATTGTACAGCCTTGTACACGCTTGTACAACCTTGTACACACTTGTACAGCCTTGTACAAAATTGTACAACCTTGTACACACTTGTACAGCCTTGTACACAATTGTACAACCTTGTACACACTTGTACAACCTTGTACACCCTTGTACAAACTTTTAAACATCGTACACACTTGTACACCCTTGTACAAACTTTTACATCCTTGTACACACTTGTACAACCTTGTACACACTTGTACAATCTTGTACACACTTGTACAGCCTTGTACACAATTGTACAACCTTGTACACACTTGTACAGCCTTGTACACAATTGTACAACCTTGTACACACTTGTACAACCTTGTACACCCTTGTCCACACTTTTACTTATCGTACACACTTGTACACCCTTGTACAAACTTGTACATCCTTGTACACACTTGTACAACCTTGTACAAACTTGTACATCCTTGTACACGATTTTACACCCTTGTACACACTTGTACAACCTTGTAAAAACTTGTACAACCTTGTACACACTTGTACACCCTTGTACACACTTGTACAAGCTTGTACACACTTGTACAACCTTGTACACACTTGTACACCCTTGTACACACATGTACAACCTTGTACACAACTTGTACAACCTTGTACACACTTGTACAACCTTGTAAAACTTGTACACCCTTGTACAAACTTGTACACCCCTGTACACACTTGTACACATTTGTACACACTTGTACACCCTTGTACACACTTGTACAACCTTGTACAAACTTATACAATCTTGTACACACTTGTACAACCCAGTACACAACTTGTACAACCTTGTACACACTTGTACAACCTTGTAAAACTTGTACACCCTTGTACAAACTTGTACACCCCTGTACACACTTGTACACATTTGTACACACTTGTACACCCTTGTACACACTTGTACAACCTTGTACAAACTTATACAATCTTGTACACACTTGTACAACCCAGTACACACTTGTACAATCTTGTACAAACTTGTACATCCTTGTACACGATTGTACACCCTTGTACACACTTGTACAACCTTGTACACACTTGTACAACCTTGTACACAATTGTACAACCTTGTACACACTTGTACAACCTTGTACACACTTGCACAACTTTGTACACACTTGTACAGTCTTGTACACAATTGTACAACCTTGTACACACTTGTACAACCTTGTACACACTTGTACAACCTTGTACACAATTGTACAGCCTTGTACACACTTGTACAACCTTGTACACACTTGTACAGCCTTGTACACACTTGTACAACCTTGTACACAATTGTACAGCCTTGTACACACTTGTACACACTTGTACAACCTTGTAAAAACTTGTACGCCCTTGTACACACTTGTACAACCTTGTACAACCTTGTACACACTTGTACAGCCTTGTACACAATTGTACATACTTGTACACACTTGTACAACCTTGTACACAATTGTACAACCTCGTACACACTTATACAACCTTGTACACACTTGTACAACCTTGTACACACTTGTACAACCTTGTACACACTTGTACAACCTTGTACACACTTGTACAACCTTTTACACACTTGTACAGCCTTGTACACAATTGTACAGCCTTGTACACAATTGTACAACCTTGTACACACTTGTACAGCCTTGTACACAATTGTACAACCTTGTACACACTTGTACAACCTTGTACACCCTTGTACACACTTTTACTTATCGTACACACTTGTACACCCTTGTACAAACTTGAACATCCTTGTACACACTTGTACAACCTTGTACAAACTTGTACATCCTTGTACACGATTTTACACCCTTGTACACACTTGTACAACCTTGTAAAAACTTGTACAACCTTGTACACACTTGTACACCCTTGTACACACTTGTACAAGCTTGTACACACTTGTACAACCATGTACACACTTGTACAACCTTGTACACACTTGTACAACCTTGTACACACTTGTACAACCTTGTACACACTTGTACAACCTTGTACACACTTGTACAACCTTGTACACACTTGTACAACCTTGTACACACTTGTACAACCTTGTACACACTTGTACAACCTTGTACACGTTTGTACAACCTTGTACACACTTGTACAGCCTTGTACACAATTGTACAACCTTGTACACACTTGTACAGCCTTGTACACAATTGTAAAACCTTGTACACACTTGTACAACCTTGTACACCCTTGTACACACTTTTACTTATCGTACACACTTGTACACCCTTGTACAAACTTGTACATCCTTGTACACACTTGTACAACCTTGTACAAAATTGTACAAACTTGTACATCCTTGTACACGATTTTACACCCTTGTACACACTTGTACAACCTTGTAAAAACTTGTACAACCTTGTACACACTTGTACACCCTTGTACACACTTGTACAAGCTTGTACACACTTGTACAAGCTTGTACACACTTGTACAAGCTTGTACACACTTGTACAAGGTTGTACACACTTGTACAACATTGTACACACTTGTACAACCTTGTACACACTTGTACAACCTTGTACACACTTGTACAACCTTGTACACATTTGTACAACCTTGTACACACTTGTACAACCTTGTACACACTTGTACAACCTTGTACACACTTGTACAACCTTGTACACACTTGTACAACCTTGTACACACTTGTACAACCTTGTACACACTTGTACAACCTTGTACACACTTGTACAACCTTGTACAAACTTGTACATCCTTGTACACGATTTTACACCCTTGTACACACTTGTACAACCTTGTAAAAACTTGTACAACCTTGTACACACTTGTACACCCTTGTACACACTTGTACAAGCTTGTACACACTTGTACAACCTTGTACACACTTGTACACCCTTGTACACACATGTACAACCTTGTACACAACTTGTACAACCTTGTACACACTTGTACAACCTTGTAAAACTTGTACACCCTTGTACAAACTTGTACACCCCTGTACACACTTGTACACATTTGTACACACTTGTACACCCTTGTACACACTTGTACAACCTTGTACAAACTTATACAATCTTGTACACACTTGTACAACCCAGTACACAACTTGTACAACCTTGTACACACTTGTACAACCTTGTAAAACTTGTACACCCTTGTACAAACTTGTACACCCCTGTACAAACTTGTACACATTTGTACACACTTGTACACCCTTGTACACACTTGTACAACCTTGTACAAACTTATACAATCTTGTACACACTTGTACAACCCAGTACACACTTGTACAATCTTGTACAAACTTGTACATCCTTGTACACGATTGTACACCCTTGTACACACTTGTACAACCTTGTACACACTTGTACAACCTTGTACACAATTGTACAACCTTGTACACACTTGTACAACCTTGTACACACTTGCACAACTTTGTACACACTTGTACAGTCTTGTACACAATTGTACAACCTTGTACACACTTGTACAACCTTGTACACACTTGTACAACCTTGTACACAATTGTACAGCCTTGTACACACTTGTACAACCTTGTACACACTTGTACAGCCTTGTACACAATTGTACAACCTTGTACACACTTGTACAACCTTGTACACACTTGTACAACCTTGTACACAATTGTACAGCCTTGTACACACTTGTACACACTTGTACAACCTTGTAAAAACTTGTACGCCCTTGTACACACTTGTACAACCTTGTACAACCTTGTACACACTTGTACAGCCTTGTACACAATTGTACATACTTGTAAACACTTGTACAACCTTGTACACACTTGTACAACCTTGTACACAATTGTACAGCCTTGTACACAATTGTACAACCTCGTACACACTTATACAACCTTGTACACACTTGTACAACCTTGTACACACTTGTACAACCTTGTACACACTTGTACAACCTTTTACACACTTGTACAGCCTTGTACACAATTGTACAGCCTTGTACACAATTGTACAACCTTGTACACACTTGTACAGCCTTGTACACAATTGTACAACCTTGTACACACTTGTACAACCTTGTACACCCTTGTACACACTTTTACTTATCGTACACACTTGTACACCCTTGTACAAACTTGTACATCCTTGTACACACTTGTACAACCTTGTACAAACTTGTACATCCTTGTACACGATTTTACACCCTTGTACACACTTGTACAACCTTGTAAAAACTTGTACAACCTTGTACACACTTGTACACCCTTGTACACACTTGTACAAGCTTGTACACACTTGTACAACCATGTACACACTTGTACAACCTTGTACACACTTGTACAACCTTGTACACACTTGTACAACCTTGTACACACTTGTACAACCTTGTACACACTTGTACAACCTTGTACACACTTGTACAACCTTGTACACACTTGTACAACCTTGTACACACTTGTACAGCCTTGTACACAATTGTACAACCTTGTACACACTTGTACAGCCTTGTACACAATTGTAAAACCTTGTACACACTTGTACAACCTTGTACACCCTTGTACACACTTTTACTTATCGTACACACTTGTACACCCTTGTACAAACTTGTACATCCTTGTACACACTTGTACAACCTTGTACAAAATTGTACAAACTTGTACATCCTTGTACACGATTTTACACCCTTGTACACACTTGTACAACCTTGTAAAAACTTGTACAACCTTGTACACACTTGTACACCCTTGTACACACTTGTACAAGCTTGTACACACTTGTACAAGCTTGTACACACTTGTACAAGCTTGTACACACTTGTACAAGGTTGTACACACTTGTACAACATTGTACACACTTGTACAACCTTGTACACACTTGTACAACCTTGTACACACTTGTACAACCTTGTACACACTTGTACAACCTTGTACACATTTGTACAACCTTGTACACACTTGTACAACCTTGTACACACTTGTACAACCTTGTACACACTTGTACAACCTTGTACACACTTGTACAACCTTGTACACACTTGTACAACCTTGTACACACTTGTACAACCTTGTACACACTTGTACAACCTTGTACACACTTGTACAACCTTTTACACACTTGTACAACCTTGTACACACTTGTACAACCTTGTACACACTTGTACAGCCTTGTACACAATTGTACAACCTTGTACACACTTGTACAACCTTGTACACACTTGTACAACCTTGTACACAATTGTACAAGGTTGTACACACTTGTACAACATTGTACACACTTGTACAACCTTGTACACACTTGTACAACCTTGTACACACTTGTACAACCTTGTACACACTTGTACAACCTTGTACACACTTGTACAACCTTGTACACACTTGTACAACCTTGTGCACCCTTGTACAAACTTGTACATCCATGTACACACTTGTACAACCTTGTACAAACTTGTACAAACTTGTACAAACTTGTACATCCTTGTACACGATTGTTCACCCTTGTACACACTTGTACAACCTTGTACACACTTGTACAACCTGATACACAATTGTACAACCTTGTACACACTTGTACAACCTTGTACACACTTGTACAACCTTGTACACACTTGTACAACCTTGTACACACTTGTACAACCTTGTACACACTTGTACAGCCTTGTACACAATTGTACAACCTTGTACACACTTGTACAACCTTGTACACACTTGTACAACCTTGTACACAATTGTACAGCCTTGTACACGCTTGTACAACCTTGTACACACTTGTACAGCCTTGTACAAAATTGTACAACCTTGTACACACTTGTACAGCCTTGTACACAATTGTACAACCTTGTACACACTTGTACAACCTTGTACACCCTTGTACAAACTTTTAAACATCGTACACACTTGTACACCCTTGTACAAACTTTTACATCCTTGTACACACTTGTACAACCTTGTACACACTTGTACAATCTTGTACACACTTGTACAGCCTTGTACACAATTGTACAACCTTGTACACACTTGTACAGCCTTGTACACAATTGTACAACCTTGTACACACTTGTACAACCTTGTACACCCTTGTACACACTTTTACTTATCGTACACACTTGTACACCCTTGTACAAACTTGTACATCCTTGTACACACTTGTACAACCTTGTACAAACTTGTACATCCTTGTACACGATTTTACACCCTTGTACACACTTGTACAACCTTGTAAAAACTTGTACAACCTTGTACACACTTGTACACCCTTGTACACACTTGTACAAGCTTGTACACACTTGTACAACCTTGTACACACTTGTACACCCTTGTACACACATGTACAACCTTGTACACAACTTGTACAACCTTGTACACACTTGTACAACCTTGTAAAACTTGTACACCCTTTTACAAACTTGTACACCCCTGTACACACTTGTACACATTTGTACACACTTGTACACCCTTGTACACACTTGTACAACCTTGTACAAACTTATACAATCTTGTACACACTTGTACAACCCAGTACACAACTTGTACAACCTTGTACACACTTGTACAACCTTGTAAAACTTGTACACCCTTGTACAAACTTGTACACCCCTGTACACACTTGTACACATTTGTACACACTTGTACACCCTTGTACACACTTGTACAACCTTGTACAAACTTATACAATCTTGTACACACTTGTACAACCCAGTACACACTTGTACAATCTTGTACAAACTTGTACATCCTTGTACACGATTGTACACCCTTGTACACACTTGTACAACCTTGTACACACTTGTACAACCTTGTACACAATTGTACAACCTTGTACACACTTGTACAACCTTGTACACACTTGCACAACTTTGTACACACTTGTACAGTCTTGTACACAATTGTACAACCTTGTACACACTTGTACAACCTTGTACACACTTGTACAACCTTGTACACAATTGTACAGCCTTGTACACACTTGTACAACCTTGTACACACTTGTACAGCCTTGTACACAATTGTACAACCTTGTACACACTTGTACAACCTTGTACACACTTGTACAACCTTGTACACAATTGTACAGCCTTGTACACACTTGTACACACTTGTACAACCTTGTAAAAACTTGTACGCCCTTGTACACACTTGTACAACCTTGTACAACCTTGTACACACTTGTACAGCCTTGTACACAATTGTACATACTTGTACACACTTGTACAACCTTGTACACAATTGTACAACCTCGTACACACTTATACAACCTTGTACACACTTGTACAACCTTGTACACAATTGTACAGCCTTGTACACAATTGTACAACCTTATACACACTTGTACAGCCTTGTACACAATTGTACAACCTTGTACACACTTGTACAACCTTGTACACCCTTGTACACACTTTTACTTATCGTACACACTTGTACACCCTTGTACAAACTTGTACATCCTTGTACACACTTGTACAACCTTTTACACACTTGTACAGCCTTGTACACAATTGTACAGCCTTGTACACAATTGTACAACCTTGTACACACTTGTACAGCCTTGTACACAATTGTACAACCTTGTACACACTTGTACAACCTTGTACACCCTTGTACACACTTTTACTTATCGTACACACTTGTACACCCTTGTACAAACTTGAACATCCTTGTACACACTTGTACAACCTTGTACAAACTTGTACATCCTTGTACACGATTTTACACCCTTGTACACACTTGTACAACCTTGTAAAAACTTGTACAACCTTGTACACACTTGTACACCCTTGTACACACTTGTACAAGCTTGTACACACTTGTACAACCATGTACACACTTGTACAACCTTGTACACACTTGTACAACCTTGTACACACTTGTACAACCTTGTACACACTTGTACAACCTTGTACACACTTGTACAACCTTGTACACACTTGTACAACCTTGTACACACTTGTACAACCTTGTACACACTTGTACAACCTTGTACACGTTTGTACAACCTTGTACACACTTGTACAGCCTTGTACACAATTGTACAACCTTGTACACACTTGTACAGCCTTGTACACAATTGTAAAACCTTGTACACACTTGTACAACCTTGTACACCCTTGTACACACTTTTACTTATCGTACACACTTGTACACCCTTGTACAAACTTGTACATCCTTGTACACACTTGTACAACCTTGTACAAAATTGTACAAACTTGTACATCCTTGTACACGATTTTACACCCTTGTACACACTTGTACAACCTTGTAAAAACTTGTACAACCTTGTACACACTTGTACACCCTTGTACACACTTGTACAAGCTTGTACACACTTGTACAAGCTTGTACACACTTGTACAAGCTTGTACACACTTGTACAAGGTTGTACACACTTGTACAACATTGTACACACTTGTACAACCTTGTACACACTTGTACAACCTTGTACACACTTGTACAACCTTGTACACATTTGTACAACCTTGTACACACTTGTACAACCTTGTACACACTTGTACAACCTTGTACACACTTGTACAACCTTGTACACACTTGTACAACCTTGTACACACTTGTACAACCTTGTACACACTTGTACAACCTTGTACACACTTGTACAACCTTGTACAAACTTGTACATCCTTGTACACGATTTTACACCCTTGTACACACTTGTACAACCTTGTAAAAACTTGTACAACCTTGTACACACTTGTACACCCTTGTACACACTTGTACAAGCTTGTACACACTTGTACAACCTTGTACACACTTGTACACCCTTGTACACACATGTACAACCTTGTACACAACTTGTACAACCTTGTACACACTTGTACAACCTTGTAAAACTTGTACACCCTTGTACAAACTTGTACACCCCTGTACACACTTGTACACATTTGTACACACTTGTACACCCTTGTACACACTTGTACAACCTTGTACAAACTTATACAATCTTGTACACACTTGTACAACCCAGTACACAACTTGTACAACCTTGTACACACTTGTACAACCTTGTAAAACTTGTACACCCTTGTACAAACTTGTACACCCCTGTACAAACTTGTACACATTTGTACACACTTGTACACCCTTGTACACACTTGTACAACCTTGTACAAACTTATACAATCTTGTACACACTTGTACAACCCAGTACACACTTGTACAATCTTGTACAAACTTGTACATCCTTGTACACGATTGTACACCCTTGTACACACTTGTACAACCTTGTACACACTTGTACAACCTTGTACACAATTGTACAACCTTGTACACACTTGTACAACCTTGTACACACTTGCACAACTTTGTACACACTTGTACAGTCTTGTACACAATTGTACAACCTTGTACACACTTGTACAACCTTGTACACACTTGTACAACCTTGTACACAATTGTACAGCCTTGTACACACTTGTACAACCTTGTACACACTTGTACAGCCTTGTACACAATTGTACAACCTTGTACACACTTGTACAACCTTGTACACACTTGTACAACCTTGTACACAATTGTACAGCCTTGTACACACTTGTACACACTTGTACAACCTTGTAAAAACTTGTACGCCCTTGTACACACTTGTACAACCTTGTACAACCTTGTACACACTTGTACAGCCTTGTACACAATTGTACATACTTGTAAACACTTGTACAACCTTGTACACACTTGTACAACCTTGTACACAATTGTACAGCCTTGTACACAATTGTACAACCTCGTACACACTTATACAACCTTGTACACACTTGTACAACCTTGTACACACTTGTACAACCTTGTACACACTTGTACAACCTTTTACACACTTGTACAGCCTTGTACACAATTGTACAGCCTTGTACACAATTGTACAACCTTGTACACACTTGTACAGCCTTGTACACAATTGTACAACCTTGTACACACTTGTACAACCTTGTACACCCTTGTACACACTTTTACTTATCGTACACACTTGTACACCCTTGTACAAACTTGTACATCCTTGTACACACTTGTACAACCTTGTACAAACTTGTACATCCTTGTACACGATTTTACACCCTTGTACACACTTGTACAACCTTGTAAAAACTTGTACAACCTTGTACACACTTGTACACCCTTGTACACACTTGTACAAGCTTGTACACACTTGTACAACCATGTACACACTTGTACAACCTTGTACACACTTGTACAACCTTGTACACACTTGTACAACCTTGTACACACTTGTACAACCTTGTACACACTTGTACAACCTTGTACACACTTGTACAACCTTGTACACACTTGTACAACCTTGTACACACTTGTACAGCCTTGTACACAATTGTACAACCTTGTACACACTTGTACAGCCTTGTACACAATTGTAAAACCTTGTACACACTTGTACAACCTTGTACACCCTTGTACACACTTTTACTTATCGTACACACTTGTACACCCTTGTACAAACTTGTACATCCTTGTACACACTTGTACAACCTTGTACAAAATTGTACAAACTTGTACATCCTTGTACACGATTTTACACCCTTGTACACACTTGTACAACCTTGTAAAAACTTGTACAACCTTGTACACACTTGTACACCCTTGTACACACTTGTACAAGCTTGTACACACTTGTACAAGCTTGTACACACTTGTACAAGCTTGTACACACTTGTACAAGGTTGTACACACTTGTACAACATTGTACACACTTGTACAACCTTGTACACACTTGTACAACCTTGTACACACTTGTACAACCTTGTACACACTTGTACAACCTTGTACACATTTGTACAACCTTGTACACACTTGTACAACCTTGTACACACTTGTACAACCTTGTACACACTTGTACAACCTTGTACACACTTGTACAACCTTGTACACACTTGTACAACCTTGTACACACTTGTACAACCTTGTACACACTTGTACAACCTTGTACACACTTGTACAACCTTTTACACACTTGTACAACCTTGTACACACTTGTACAACCTTGTACACACTTGTACAGCCTTGTACACAATTGTACAACCTTGTACACACTTGTACAACCTTGTACACACTTGTACAACCTTGTACACAATTGTACAAGGTTGTACACACTTGTACAACATTGTACACACTTGTACAACCTTGTACACACTTGTACAACCTTGTACACACTTGTACAACCTTGTACACACTTGTACAACCTTGTACACACTTGTACAACCTTGTACACACTTGTACAACCTTGTGCACCCTTGTACAAACTTGTACATCCATGTACACACTTGTACAACCTTGTACAAACTTGTACAAACTTGTACAAACTTGTACATCCTTGTACACGATTGTTCACCCTTGTACACACTTGTACAACCTTGTACACACTTGTACAACCTGATACACAATTGTACAACCTTGTACACACTTGTACAACCTTGTACACACTTGTACAACCTTGTACACACTTGTACAACCTTGTACACACTTGTACAACCTTGTACACACTTGTACAGCCTTGTACACAATTGTACAACCTTGTACACACTTGTACAACCTTGTACACACTTGTACAACCTTGTACACAATTGTACAGCCTTGTACACGCTTGTACAACCTTGTACACACTTGTACAGCCTTGTACAAAATTGTACAACCTTGTACACACTTGTACAGCCTTGTACACAATTGTACAACCTTGTACACACTTGTACAACCTTGTACACCCTTGTACAAACTTTTAAACATCGTACACACTTGTACACCCTTGTACAAACTTTTACATCCTTGTACACACTTGTACAACCTTGTACACACTTGTACAATCTTGTACACACTTGTACAGCCTTGTACACAATTGTACAACCTTGTACACACTTGTACAGCCTTGTACACAATTGTACAACCTTGTACACACTTGTACAACCTTGTACACCCTTGTACACACTTTTACTTATCGTACACACTTGTACACCCTTGTACAAACTTGTACATCCTTGTACACACTTGTACAACCTTGTACAAACTTGTACATCCTTGTACACGATTTTACACCCTTGTACACACTTGTACAACCTTGTAAAAACTTGTACAACCTTGTACACACTTGTACACCCTTGTACACACTTGTACAAGCTTGTACACACTTGTACAACCTTGTACACACTTGTACACCCTTGTACACACATGTACAACCTTGTACACAACTTGTACAACCTTGTACACACTTGTACAACCTTGTAAAACTTGTACACCCTTTTACAAACTTGTACACCCCTGTACACACTTGTACACATTTGTACACACTTGTACACCCTTGTACACACTTGTACAACCTTGTACAAACTTATACAATCTTGTACACACTTGTACAACCCAGTACACAACTTGTACAACCTTGTACACACTTGTACAACCTTGTAAAACTTGTACACCCTTGTACAAACTTGTACACCCCTGTACACACTTGTACACATTTGTACACACTTGTACACCCTTGTACACACTTGTACAACCTTGTACAAACTTATACAATCTTGTACACACTTGTACAACCCAGTACACACTTGTACAATCTTGTACAAACTTGTACATCCTTGTACACGATTGTACACCCTTGTACACACTTGTACAACCTTGTACACACTTGTACAACCTTGTACACAATTGTACAACCTTGTACACACTTGTACAACCTTGTACACACTTGCACAACTTTGTACACACTTGTACAGTCTTGTACACAATTGTACAACCTTGTACACACTTGTACAACCTTGTACACACTTGTACAACCTTGTACACAATTGTACAGCCTTGTACACACTTGTACAACCTTGTACACACTTGTACAGCCTTGTACACAATTGTACAACCTTGTACACACTTGTACAACCTTGTACACACTTGTACAACCTTGTACACAATTGTACAGCCTTGTACACACTTGTACACACTTGTACAACCTTGTAAAAACTTGTACGCCCTTGTACACACTTGTACAACCTTGTACAACCTTGTACACACTTGTACAGCCTTGTACACAATTGTACATACTTGTACACACTTGTACAACCTTGTACACAATTGTACAACCTCGTACACACTTATACAACCTTGTACACACTTGTACAACCTTGTACACACTTGTACAACCTTGTACACACTTGTACAACCTTGTACACACTTGTACAACCTTTTACACACTTGTACAGCCTTGTACACAATTGTACAGCCTTGTACACAATTGTACAACCTTATACACACTTGTACAGCCTTGTACACAATTGTACAACCTTGTACACACTTGTACAACCTTGTACACCCTTGTACACACTTTTACTTATCGTACACACTTGTACACCCTTGTACAAACTTGTACATCCTTGTACACACTTGTACAACCTTGTACAAACTTGTACATCCTTGTACACGATTTTACACCCTTGTACACACTTGTACAACCTTGTAAAAACTTGTACAACCTTGTACACACTTGTACACCCTTGTACACACTTGTACAAGCTTGTACACACTTGTACAACCATGTACACACTTGTACAACCTTGTACACACTTGTACAACCTTGTACACACTTGTACAACCTTGTACACACTTGTACAACCTTGTACACACTTGTACAACCTTGTACACACTTGTACAACCTTGTACACACTTGTACAACCTTGTACACGTTTGTACAACCTTGTACACACTTGTACAGCCTTGTACACAATTGTACAACCTTGTACACACTTGTACAGCCTTGTACACAATTGTAAAACCTTGTACACACTTGTACAACCTTGTACACCCTTGTACACACTTTTACTTATCGTACACACTTGTACACCCTTGTACAAACTTGTACATCCTTGTACACACTTGTACAACCTTGTACAAAATTGTACAAACTTGTACATCCTTGTACACGATTTTACACCCTTGTACACACTTGTACAACCTTGTAAAAACTTGTACAACCTTGTACACACTTGTACACCCTTGTACACACTTGTACAAGCTTGTACACACTTGTACAAGCTTGTACACACTTGTACAAGCTTGTACACACTTGTACAAGGTTGTACACACTTGTACAACATTGTACACACTTGTACAACCTTGTACACACTTGTACAACCTTGTACACACTTGTACAACCTTGTACACATTTGTACAACCTTGTACACACTTGTACAACCTTGTACACACTTGTACAACCTTGTACACACTTGTACAACCTTGTACACACTTGTACAACCTTGTACACACTTGTACAACCTTGTACACACTTGTACAACCTTGTACACACTTGTACAACCTTGTACACACTTGTACAACCTTGTACACACTTGTACAACCTTGTACACACTTGTACAACCTTGTACACACTTGTACAACCTTGTACACACTTGTACAACCTTGTACACACTTGTACAACCTTGTACACACTTGTAAAACCTTGTACACACTTGTACAACCTTGAACACACTTGTACAGCCTTGTACACAATTGTACAACCTTGTACACACTTGTACAACCTTGTACACACTTGTACAACCTTGTACACACTTGTACAACCTTGTACACAATTGTACAGCCTTGTACACACTTGTACAACCTTGTACACAATTGTACAACCTTGTACACACTTGTACAACCTTGTACACAATTGTACAGCCTTGTACACACTTGTACAACCTTGTACACACTTGTACATCCTCGTAAAAACTTGTACACCCTTGTACACACTTGTACAACCTTGTACAACCTTGTACACACTTGTACAGCCTTGTACAACCTTGTACAAACTTGTAGAGCCTTGTAAAAACTTGTACACCCTTGTACACACATGTACAACCTTGTACACAACTTGTACAACCTTGTACACACTTGTACAACCTTGTAAAACTTGTACACATTTGTACACACTTGTACACCCTTGTACACACTTGTACAACCTTGTACAAACTTATACAATCTTGTACACACTTGTACAACCCAGTACACACTTGTACAATCTTGTACAAACTTGTACTCCCTTGTACAAACTTGTACATCCTTGTACACACTTGTACAACCTTGTACAAACTTGTACAAACTTGTACAAACTTGTACATCCTTGTACACGATTGTACACCCTTGTACACACTTGTACAACCTTGTACACACTTGTACAACCTGACACACAATTGTACAACCTTGTACACACTTGTACAACCTTTTACACACTTGTACAGCCTTGTACACAATTGTACAGCCTTGTACACAATTGTACAACCTTGTACACACTTGTACAGCCTTGTACACAATTGTACAACCTTGTACACACTTGTACAACCTTGTACACCCTTGTACACACTTTTACTTATCGTACACACTTGTACACCCTTGTACAAACTTGTACATCCTTGTACACACTTGTACAACCTTGTACACACTTGTACAACCTTGTACACACTTGTACAACCTTGTACACACTTGTACAACCTTGTACACACTTGTACAACCTTGTACACACTTGTACAACCTTGTACAAACTTGTACATCCTTGTACACGATTTTACACCCTTGTACACACTTGTACAACCTTGTAAAAACTTGTACAACCTTGTACACACTTGTACACCCTTGTACACACTTGTACAAGCTTGTACACACTTGTACAACCTTGTACACACTTGTACACCCTTGTACACACATGTACAACCTTGTACACAACTTGTACAACCTTGTACACACTTGTACAACCTTGTAAAACTTGTACACCCTTGTACAAACTTGTACACCCCTGTACACACTTGTACACATTTGTACACACTTGTACACCCTTGTACACACTTGTACAACCTTGTACAAACTTATACAATCTTGTACACACTTGTACAACCCAGTACACAACTTGTACAACCTTGTACACACTTGTACAACCTTGTAAAACTTGTACACCCTTGTACAAACTTGTACACCCCTGTACAAACTTGTACACATTTGTACACACTTGTACACCCTTGTACACACTTGTACAACCTTGTACAAACTTATACAATCTTGTACACACTTGTACAACCCAGTACACACTTGTACAATCTTGTACAAACTTGTACATCCTTGTACACGATTGTACACCCTTGTACACACTTGTACAACCTTGTACACACTTGTACAACCTTGTACACAATTGTACAACCTTGTACACACTTGTACAACCTTGTACACACTTGCACAACTTTGTACACACTTGTACAGTCTTGTACACAATTGTACAACCTTGTACACACTTGTACAACCTTGTACACACTTGTACAACCTTGTACACAATTGTACAGCCTTGTACACACTTGTACAACCTTGTACACACTTGTACAGCCTTGTACACAATTGTACAACCTTGTACACACTTGTACAACCTTGTACACACTTGTACAACCTTGTACACAATTGTACAGCCTTGTACACACTTGTACACACTTGTACAACCTTGTAAAAACTTGTACGCCCTTGTACACACTTGTACAACCTTGTACAACCTTGTACACACTTGTACAGCCTTGTACACAATTGTACATACTTGTAAACACTTGTACAACCTTGTACACACTTGTACAACCTTGTACACAATTGTACAGCCTTGTACACAATTGTACAACCTCGTACACACTTATACAACCTTGTACACACTTGTACAACCTTGTACACACTTGTACAACCTTGTACACACTTGTACAACCTTTTACACACTTGTACAGCCTTGTACACAATTGTACAGCCTTGTACACAATTGTACAACCTTGTACACACTTGTACAGCCTTGTACACAATTGTACAACCTTGTACACACTTGTACAACCTTGTACACCCTTGTACACACTTTTACTTATCGTACACACTTGTACACCCTTGTACAAACTTGTACATCCTTGTACACACTTGTACAACCTTGTACAAACTTTTACATCCTTGTACACGATTTTACACCCTTGTACACACTTGTACAACCTTGTAAAAACTTGTACAACCTTGTACACACTTGTACACCCTTGTACACACTTGTACAAGCTTGTACACACTTGTACAACCATGTACACACTTGTACAACCTTGTACACACTTGTACAACCTTGTACACACTTGTACAACCTTGTACACACTTGTACAACCTTGTACACACTTGTACAACCTTGTACACACTTGTACAACCTTGTACACACTTGTACAACCTTGTACACACTTGTACAGCCTTGTACACAATTGTACAACCTTGTACACACTTGTACAGCCTTGTACACAATTGTAAAACCTTGTACACACTTGTACAACCTTGTACACCCTTGTACACACTTTTACTTATCGTACACACTTGTACACCCTTGTACAAACTTGTACATCCTTGTACACACTTGTACAACCTTGTACAAAATTGTACAAACTTGTACATCCTTGTACACGATTTTACACCCTTGTACACACTTGTACAACCTTGTAAAAACTTGTACAACCTTGTACACACTTGTACACCCTTGTACACACTTGTACAAGCTTGTACACACTTGTACAAGCTTGTACACACTTGTACAAGCTTGTACACACTTGTACAAGGTTGTACACACTTGTACAACATTGTACACACTTGTACAACCTTGTACACACTTGTACAACCTTGTACACACTTGTACAACCTTGTACACACTTGTACAACCTTGTACACATTTGTACAACCTTGTACACACTTGTACAACCTTGTACACACTTGTACAACCTTGTACACACTTGTACAACCTTGTACACACTTGTACAACCTTGTACACACTTGTACAACCTTGTACACACTTGTACAACCTTGTACACACTTGTACAACCTTGTACACACTTGTACAACCTTTTACACACTTGTACAACCTTGTACACACTTGTACAACCTTGTACACACTTGTACAGCCTTGTACACAATTGTACAACCTTGTACACACTTGTACAACCTTGTACACACTTGTACAACCTTGTACACAATTGTACAAGGTTGTACACACTTGTACAACATTGTACACACTTGTACAACCTTGTACACACTTGTACAACCTTGTACACACTTGTACAACCTTGTACACACTTGTACAACCTTGTACACACTTGTACAACCTTGTACACACTTGTACAACCTTGTGCACCCTTGTACAAACTTGTACATCCATGTACACACTTGTACAACCTTGTACAAACTTGTACAAACTTGTACAAACTTGTACATCCTTGTACACGATTGTTCACCCTTGTACACACTTGTACAACCTTGTACACACTTGTACAACCTGATACACAATTGTACAACCTTGTACACACTTGTACAACCTTGTACACACTTGTACAACCTTGTACACACTTGTACAACCTTGTACACACTTGTACAACCTTGTACACACTTGTACAGCCTTGTACACAATTGTACAACCTTGTACACACTTGTACAACCTTGTACACACTTGTACAACCTTGTACACAATTGTACAGCCTTGTACACGCTTGTACAACCTTGTACACACTTGTACAGCCTTGTACAAAATTGTACAACCTTGTACACACTTGTACAGCCTTGTACACAATTGTACAACCTTGTACACACTTGTACAACCTTGTACACCCTTGTACAAACTTTTAAACATCGTACACACTTGTACACCCTTGTACAAACTTTTACATCCTTGTACACACTTGTACAACCTTGTACACACTTGTACAATCTTGTACACACTTGTACAGCCTTGTACACAATTGTACAACCTTGTACACACTTGTACAGCCTTGTACACAATTGTACAACCTTGTACACACTTGTACAACCTTGTACACCCTTGTACACACTTTTACTTATCGTACACACTTGTACACCCTTGTACAAACTTGTACATCCTTGTACACACTTGTACAACCTTGTACAAACTTGTACATCCTTGTACACGATTTTACACCCTTGTACACACTTGTACAACCTTGTAAAAACTTGTACAACCTTGTACACCACTTGTACACCCCTTGTACACACTTGTACAAGCTTGTACACACTTGTACAACCTTGTACACACTTGTACACCCTTGTACACACATGTACAACCTTGTACACAACTTGTACAACCTTGTACACACTTGTACAACCTTGTAAAACTTGTACACCCTTGTACAAACTTGTACACCCCTGTACACACTTGTACACATTTGTACACACTTGTACACCCTTGTACACACTTGTACAACCTTGTACAAACTTATACAATCTTGTACACACTTGTACAACCAGTACACAACTTGTACAACCTTGTACACACTTGTACAACCTTGTAAAACTTGTACACCCTTGTACAAACTTGTACACCCCTGTACACACTTGTACACATTTGTACACACTTGTACACCCTTGTACACACTTGTACAACCTTGTACAAACTTATACAATCTTGTACACACTTGTACAACCCAGTACACACTTGTACAATCTTGTACAAACTTGTACATCCTTGTACACGATTGTACACCCTTGTACACACTTGTACAACCTTGTACACACTTGTACAACCTTGTACACAATTGTACAACCTTGTACACACTTGTACAACCTTGTACACACTTGCACAACTTTGTACACACTTGTACAGTCTTGTACACAATTGTACAACCTTGTACACACTTGTACAACCTTGTACACACTTGTACAACCTTGTACACAATTGTACAGCCTTGTACACACTTGTACAACCTTGTACACACTTGTACAGCCTTGTACACAATGTACAACCTTGTACACACTTGTACAACCTTGTACACACTTGTACAACCTTGTACACAATTGTACAGCCTTGTACACACTTGTACACACTTGTACAACCTTGTAAAAACTTGTACGCCCTTGTACACACTTGTACAACCTTGTACAACCTTGTACACACTTGTACAGCCTTGTACACAATTGTACATACTTGTACACACTTGTACAACCTTGTACACAATTGTACAACCTCGTACACACTTATACAACCTTGTACACACTTGTACAACCTTGTACACACTTGTACAACCTTGTACACACTTGTACAACCTTGTACACACTTGTACAACCTTTTACACACTTGTACAGCCTTGTACACAATTGTACAGCCTTGTACACAATTGTACAACCTTATACACACTTGTACAGCCTTGTACACAATTGTACAACCTTGTACACACTTGTACAACCTTGTACACCCTTGTACACACTTTTACTTATCGTACACACTTGTACACCCTTGTACAAACTTGTACATCCTTGTACACACTTGTACAACCTTGTACAAACTTGTACATCCTTGTACACGATTTTACACCCTTGTACACACTTGTACAACCTTGTAAAAACTTGTACAACCTTGTACACACTTGTACACCCTTGTACACACTTGTACAAGCTTGTACACACTTGTACAACCTTGTACACACTTGTACAACCTTGTACACACTTGTACAACCTTGTACACACTTGTACAACCTTGTACACACTTGTACAACCTTGTACACACTTGTACAACCTTGTACACACTTGTACAACCTTGTACACACTTGTACAACCTTGTACACGTTTGTACAACCTTGTACACACTTGTACAGCCTTGTACACAATTGTACAACCTTGTACACACTTGTACAGCCTTGTACACAATTGTAAAACCTTGTACACACTTGTACAACCTTGTACACCCTTGTACACACTTTTACTTATCGTACACACTTGTACACCCTTGTACAAACTTGTACATCCTTGTACACACTTGTACAACCTTGTACAAAATTGTACAAACTTGTACATCCTTGTACACGATTTTACACCCTTGTACACACTTGTACAACCTTGTAAAAACTTGTACAACCTTGTACACACTTGTACACCCTTGTACACACTTGTACAAGCTTGTACACACTTGTACAAGCTTGTACACACTTGTACAAGCTTGTACACACTTGTACAAGGTTGTACACACTTGTACAACATTGTACACACTTGTACAACCTTGTACACACTTGTACAACCTTGTACACACTTGTACAACCTTGTACACATTTGTACAACCTTGTACACACTTGTACAACCTTGTACACACTTGTACAACCTTGTACACACTTGTACAACCTTGTACACACTTGTACAACCTTGTACACACTTGTACAACCTTGTACACACTTGTACAACCTTGTACACACTTGTACAACCTTGTACACACTTGTACAACCTTGTACACACTTGTACAACCTTGTACACACTTGTACAACCTTGTACACACTTGTACAACCTTGTACACACTTGTACAACCTTGTACACACTTGTACAACCTTGTACACACTTGTAAAACCTTGTACACACTTGTACAACCTTGAACACACTTGTACAGCCTTGTACACAATTGTACAACCTTGTACACACTTGTACAACCTTGTACACACTTGTACAACCTTGTACACACTTGTACAACCTTGTACACAATTGTACAGCCTTGTACACACTTG
Source organism: Macrosteles quadrilineatus (assembly GCF_028750875.1). Taxonomy (NCBI): domain Eukaryota; kingdom Metazoa; phylum Arthropoda; class Insecta; order Hemiptera; family Cicadellidae; genus Macrosteles; species Macrosteles quadrilineatus. The sequence continues at coordinate 1,603 of NW_026543164.1, read as the reverse complement.
TACAACCTTGTACACAATTGTACAACCTTGTACACACTTGTACAACCTTGTACACAATTGTACAGCCTTGTACACACTTGTACAACCTTGTACACACTTGTACATCCTCGTAAAAACTTGTACACCCTTGTACACACTTGTACAACCTTGTACAACCTTGTACACACTTGTACAGCCTTGTACAACCTTGTACAAACTTGTAGAGCCTTGTAAAAACTTGTACACCCTTGTACACACATGTACAACCTTGTACACAACTTGTACAACCTTGTACACACTTGTACAACCTTGTAAAACTTGTACACATTTGTACACACTTGTACACCCTTGTACACACTTGTACAACCTTGTACAAACTTATACAATCTTGTACACACTTGTACAACCCAGTACACACTTGTACAATCTTGTACAAACTTGTACTCCCTTGTACAAACTTGTACATCCTTGTACACACTTGTACAACCTTGTACAAACTTGTACAAACTTGTACAAACTTGTACATCCTTGTACACGATTGTACACCCTTGTACACACTTGTACAACCTTGTACACACTTGTACAACCTGACACACAATTGTACAACCTTGTACACACTTGTACAACCTTTTACACACTTGTACAGCCTTGTACACAATTGTACAGCCTTGTACACAATTGTACAACCTTGTACACACTTGTACAGCCTTGTACACAATTGTACAACCTTGTACACACTTGTACAACCTTGTACACCCTTGTACACACTTTTACTTATCGTACACACTTGTACACCCTTGTACAAACTTGTACATCCTTGTACACACTTGTACAACCTTGTACAAACTTGTACATCCTTGTACACGATTTTACACCCTTGTACACACTTGTACAACCTTGTAAAAACTTGTACAACCTTGTACACACTTGTACAACCCTTGTACACACTTGTACAAGCTTGTACACACTTGTACAACCATGTACACACTTGTACAACCTTGTACACACTTGTACAACCTTGTACACACTTGTACAACCTTGTACACACTTGTACAACCTTGTACACACTTGTACAACCTTGTACACACTTGTACAACCTTGTACACACTTGTACAGCCTTGTACACAATTGTACAACCTTGTACACACTTGTACAGCCTTGTACACAATTGTAAAACCTTGTACACACTTGTACAACCTTGTACACCCTTGTACACACTTTTACTTATCGTACACACTTGTACACCCTTGTACAAACTTGTACATCCTTGTACACACTTGTACAACCTTGTACAAAATTGTACAAACTTGTACATCCTTGTACACGATTTTACACCCTTGTACACACTTGTACAACCTTGTAAAAACTTGTACAACCTTGTACACACTTGTACACCCTTGTACACACTTGTACAAGCTTGTACACACTTGTACAAGCTTGTACACACTTGTACAAGCTTGTACACACTTGTACAAGGTTGTACACACTTGTACAACATTGTACACACTTGTACAACCTTGTACACACTTGTACAACCTTGTACACACTTGTACAACCTTGTACACATTTGTACAACCTTGTACACACTTGTACAACCTAGTACACACTTGTACAACCTTGTACA
>NW_026543163.1:0-47565 GCF_028750875.1 Macrosteles quadrilineatus | reverse complement strand
ACATATATAATAATATTATAGGAAGGATAATATACAAATAAATATATATAAATGTTTTTGATCATAATATAAATACATATTTTATAATAATTTTATAATAATAATAATATATGAATGAACACTTTTTAATAATGTTTTTGTTATTAATAATACATATATAATAATATTATAGGAAGGATAATATACAAATAAATATATATAAATGTTTTTGATCATAATATAAATACATATTTTATAATATTTTTATAATAATAATTATATATGAATGAACACTTTTTAATAATGTTTTTGTTATTAATAATACATATATAATAATATTATAGGAAGGATAATATGCAAATAAATATTCACAGGTTTTTTTATCATAATATAAATACATATTTTAAAGTTTTTTATAATAATAATAATATATGAATGAACACTTTTTAGTAATGTTTTTGTAATTAATAATACAAATATAATAATATTATAGAAACGATAATATGCAAATAAATATTGACAGGTTTTTTTGATCATAATATAAATACATAGTTTAAAGTTTTTTTATAATAATAATTATATATGAATGAACAATTTTTAATGATGTTTTTGTAATTAATAATACATATATAATAATATTATAGGAAGGATAATATGCAAATAAATATTCACAGGTTTTTTTATCATAATATAAATACATATTTTAAAGTTTTTTATAATAATAATTATATATGAATGAACACTTTTTAGTAATGTTTTTGTAATTAATAATACAAATATAATAATATTATAGAAACGATAATATGAAAATAAATATTGACAGGTTTTTTTGATCATAATGTAAAAACATAGTTTAAAGTTTTTTTATAATTATAATTATATATGAATGAACACTTTTTAATAATGTTTTTGTTATTAATAATACATATATAATAATATTATAGGAAGGATAATATACAAATAAATATATAAAAATGTTTTTGATCATAATATAAATACATATTTTATAATATTTTTATAATAATAATTATATATGAATGAACACTTTTTAATAATGTTTTTGTTATTAATAATACATATATAATAATATTATAGGAAGGATAATATGCAAATAAATATTGACAGGTTTTTTTGATCATAATATAAATACATAGTTTAAAGTTTTTTTATAATAATAATTATATATGAATGAACACTTTTTAGTAATGTTTTTGTAATTAATAATACAAATATAATAATATTATAGAAACGATAATATGCAAATAAATATTGACAGGTTTTTTTGATCATAATATAAATATATAGTTTAAAGTTTTTTTATAATTATAATTATATATGAATGAACACTTTTTAATAATGTTTTTGTTATGAATAATACATATATAATAATATTATAGGAAGGATAATATACAAATAAATATATATAAATGTTTTTGATCATAATATAAATACATATTTTATAATATTTTTATAATAATAATAATATATGAATGAACACTTTTTAATAATGTTTTTGTTATGAATAATACATATATAATAATATTATAGGAAGGATAATATACAAATAAATATATATAAATGTTTTTGATCATAATATAAATACATATTTTATAATATTTTTATAATAATAATTATATATGAATGAACACTTTTTAATAATGTTTTTGTTATTAATAATACATATATAATAATATTATAGGAAGGATAATATACAAATAAATATATAAAAATGTTTTTGATCATAATATAAATACATATTTTATAATATTTTTATAATTATAATTATATATGAATGAACACTTTTTAATAATGTTTTTAATAATAATAATACATATATATTGATATTATAGTAAGGATAATATGCAATTAAATATTGACAGGTTTTTTTTTCATAATATAAATACATATTTTAAAATTTTTATATAAAAATAATTATATATGAATGAACACTTTTTAATGATGTTTTTGTTATTAATAATACATATATAATAATATTATAGGAAGGATAATATACAAAAATAAATATATATAAATGTTTTTGATCATAATATAAATACATATTTTATAATATTTTTATAATAATAATTATATATGAATGAACACTTTTTAATGATGTTTTTGTAATTAATAATACATATATAATAATATTTTAGGAAGGATAATATGCAAATAAATATTCACAGTTTTTTTTTATCATAATATAAATACATATTTAAAAGTTTTTTATAATAATAATTATATATGAATGAACACTTTTTAGTAATGTTTTTGTAATTAATAATACAAATATAATAATATTATAGAAACGATAATATGCAAATAAATATTGACAGGTTTTTTTGATCATAATATAAATACATAGTTTAAAGTTTTTTTATAATAATAATTATATATGAATGAACACTTTTTAATAATGTTTTTGTTATGAATAATACATATATAATAATATTATAGGAAGGATAATATACAAATAAATATATATAAATGTTTTTGATCATAATATAAATACATATTTTATAATAATTTTATAATAATAATAATATATGAATGAACACTTTTTAATAATGTTTTTGTTATTAATAATACATATATAATAATATTATAGGAAGGATAATATACAAATAAATATATATAAATGTTTTTGATCATAATATAAATACATATTTTATAATATTTTTATAATAATAATTATATATGAATGAACACTTTTTAATAATGTTTTTGTTATTAATAATACATATATAATAATATTATAGGAAGGATAATATGCAAATAAATATTCACAGGTTTTTTTATCATAATATAAATACATATTTTAAAGTTTTTTATAATAATAATAATATATGAATGAACACTTTTTAGTAATGTTTTTGTAATTAATAATACAAATATAATAATATTATAGAAACGATAATATGCAAATAAATATTGACAGGTTTTTTTGATCATAATATAAATACATAGTTTAAAGTTTTTTTATAATAATAATTATATATGAATGAACACTTTTTAGTAATGTTTTTGTAATTAATAATACAAATATAATAATATTATAGAAACGATAATATGCAAATAAATATTGACAGGTTTTTTTGATCATAATATAAATACATAGTTTAAAGTTTTTTTATAATTATAATTATATATGAATGAACACTTTTTAATAATGTTTTTGATATGAATAATACATATATAATAATATTATAGGAAGGATTATATACAAATAAATATATATAAATGTTTTTGATTATAATATAAATACATATTTTATAATATTTTTATAATAATAATTATATATGAATGAACACTTTTTAATAATGTTTTTGTTATTAATAATACATATATAATAATATTATAGGAAGGATAATATACAAATAAATATATATAAATGTTTTTGATCATAATATAAATACATATTTTATAATATTTTTATAATTATAATTATATATGATGAACACTTTTTAATAATGATTTTAATAATAATACATATATATTAATATTATAGTAAGGATAATATGCAATTAAATATTGACAGGTTTTTTTATCATATTATAAATACATATTTTAAAATTTTTATATAAAAATAATTATATATGAATGAACAATTTTTAATGATGTTTTTGTAATTAATAATACATATATAATAATATTATAGGAAGGATAATATGCAAATAAATATTCACAGGTTTTTTTATCATAATATAAATACATATTTTAAAGTTTTTTATAATAATAATTATATATGAATGAACACTTTTTAGTAATGTTTTTGTAATTAATAATACAAATATAATAATATTATAGAAACGATAATATGCAAATAAATATTGACAGGTTTTTTTGATCATAATATAAATACATAGTTTAAAGTTTTTTTATAATTATAATTATATATGAATGAACACTTTTTAATAATGTTTTTGATATGAATAATACATATATAATAATATTATAGGAAGGATTATATACAAATAAATATATATAAATGTTTTTGATTATAATATAAATACATATTTTATAATATTTTTATAATAATAATTATATATGAATGAACACTTTTTAATAATGTTTTTGTTATTAATAATACATATATAATAATATTATAGGAAGGATAATATACAAATAAATATATATAAATGTTTTTGATCATAATATAAATACATATTTTATAATATTTTTATAATTATAATTATATATGATGAACACTTTTTAATAATGATTTTAATAATAATAATACATATATATTAATATTATAGTAAGGATAATATGCAATTAAATATTGACAGGTTTTTTTTATCATATTATAAATACATATTTTAAAATTTTTATATAAAAATAATTATATATGAATGAACAATTTTTAATGATGTTTTTGTAATTAATAATACATATATAATAATATTATAGGAAGGATAATATGCAAATAAATATTCACAGGTTTTTTTTATCATAATATAAATACATATTTTAAAGTTTTTTATAATAATAATTATATATGAATGAACACTTTTTAGTAATGTTTTTGTAATTAATAATACAAATATAATAATATTATAGAAACGATAATATGAAAATAAATATTGACAGGTTTTTTTGATCATAATATAAATACATATTTTAAAGTTTTTTTTATAATTATAATTATATATGAATGAACACTTTTTAATAATGTTTTTGTTATGAATAATACATATATAATAATATTATAGGAAGGATAATATACAAATAAATATATATAAATGTTTTTGATCATAATATAAATACATATTTTATAATATTTTTATAATAATAATTATATATGAATGAACACTTTTTAATAATGTTTTTGTTATTAATAATACATATATAATAATATTATAGTAAGGATAATATGCAATTAAATATTGACAGGTTTTTTTTATCATAATATAAATACATATTTTATAATTTTTATATAAAAATAATTATATATGAATGAACACTTTTTAATGATGTTTTTGTTATTAATAATACATATATAATAATATTATAGGAAGGATAATATACAAATAAATATATATAAATGTTTTTGATCATAATATAAATACATATTTTATAATATTTTTATAATAATAATTATATATGAATGAACACTTTTTAATAATGTTTTTGTTATTAATAATACATATATAATAATATTATAGGAAGGATAATATGCAAATAAATATTCACAGGTTTTTTTGATCATAATATAAATACATAGTTTAAAGTTTTTTTATAATTATAATTATATATGAATGAACACTTTTTAATAATGTTTTTGTTATGAATAATACATATATAATAATATTATAGGAAGGATAATTTACAAATAAATATATATAAATGTTTTTGATCATAATATAAATACATATTTTATAATATTTTTATAATTATAATTATATATGAATGAACACTTTTTAATAATGTTTTTAATAATAATAATACATATATATTAAAATTATAGTAAGGATAATATGCAATTAAATATTGACAGGTTTTTTTTATCATAATATAAATACATATTTTAAAATTTTTATATAAAAATAATTTTATATGAATGAACACTTTTTAATGATGTTTTTGTAATTAATAATACATATATAATAATATTATAGGAAGGATAATATGCAAATAAATATTCACAGGTTTTTTTTATCATAATATAAATACATATTTTAAAGTTTTTTATAATAATAATTATATATGAATGAACACTTTTTAGTAATGTTTTTGTAATTAATAATACAAATATAATAATATTATAGAAACGATAATATGCAAATAAATATTGACAGGTTTTTTTGATCATAATATAAATACATAGTTTAAAGTTTTTTTATAATAATAATTATATATGAATGAACACTTTTTAGTAATGTTTTTGTAATTAATAATACAAATATAATAATATTATAGAAACGATAATATGCAAATAAATATTGACAGGTTTTTTTGATCATAATATAAATACATAGTTTAAAGTTTTTTTATAATTATAATTATATATGAATGAACACTTTTTAATAATGTTTTTGATATGAATAATACATATACAATAATATTATAGGAAGGATAATATACAAATAAATATATATAAATGTTTTTGATCATAATATAAATACATATTTTATAATATTTTTATAATAATAATTATATATGAATGAACACTTTTTAATAATGTTTTTGTAATTAATAATACATATATAATAATATTATAGGAAGGATAATATGCAAATAAATATTCACAGTTTTTTTTTATCATAATATAAATACATATTTTAAAGTTTTTTATAATAATAATTATATATGAATGAACACTTTTTAGTAATGTTTTTGTAATTAATAATACAAATATAATAATATTATAGAAACGATAATATGCAAATAGATATTGACAGGTTTTTTTGAACATAATATAAATACATAGTTTAAAGTTTTTTTATAATAATAATTATATATGAATGAACACTTTTTAGTAATGTTTTTGTAATTAATAATACAAATATAATAATATTATAGAAACGATAATATGCAAATAAATATTGACAGGTTTTTTGATCATAATATAAATACATAGTTTAAAGTTTTTTTATAATAATAATTATATATGAATGAACACTTTTGAATAATGTTTTTGTTATTAATAATACATATATAATAATATTTTAGGAAGGATAATATACAAATAAATATATATAAATGTTTTTGATCATAATATAAATACATATTTTATAATATTTTTATAATAATAATTATATATGAATGAACACTTTTTAATAATGTTTTTGTTATTAATAATACATATATAATAATATTATAGGAAGGATAATATGCAAATAAATATTCACAGGTTTTTTTATCATAATATAAATACATATTTTAAAGTTTTTTATAATAATAATAATATATGAATGAACACTTTTTAGTAATGTTTTTGTAATTAATAATACAAATATAATAATATTATAGAAACGATAATATGCAAATAAATATTGACAGGTTTTTTTGATCATAATATAAATACATAGTTTAAAGTTTTTTTATAATAATAATTATATATGAATGAACACTTTTTAGTAATGTTTTTGTAATTAATAATACAAATATAATAATATTTTAGAAACGATAATATGCAAATAAATATCGACAGGTTTTTTTGATCATAATATAAATACATAGTTTAAAGTTTTTTTATAATTATAATTATATATGAATGAACACTTTTTAATAATGTTTTTGTTATGAATAATACATATATAATAATATTATAGGAAGGATAATATACAAATAAATATATATAAATGTTTTTGATCATAATATAAATACATATTTTATAATTATAATTATAAATGAATGAACACTTTTTAATAATGTTTTTAATAATAATAATACATATATATTAATATTATAGTAAGGATAATATGCAATTAAATATTGACATTTTTTTTTATCATAATATAAATACATATTTTAAAATTTTTATATAAAAATAATTATATATGAATGAACACTTTTTAATGATGTTTTTGTTATTAATAATACATATATAATAATATTATAGGAAGGATAATATACAAATAAATATATATAAATGTTTTTGATCATAATATAAATACATATTTTATAATATTTTTATAATAATAATTATATATGAATGAACACTTTTGAATAATGTTTTTGTTATTAATAATACATATATAATAATATTATAGGAAGGATAATATACAAATAAATATATTTAAATGTTTTTGATCATAATATAAATACATATTTTATAATATTTTTATAATTATTATTATACATGAATGAACACTTTTTAATAATGTTTTTAATAATAATAATACATATATATTAATATTATAGTAAGGATAATATGCAATTAAATATTGACAGGTTTTTTTTATCATAATATAAATACATATTTTAAAATTTTTATATAAAAATAATTATATATGAATGAACACTTTTTAATGATGTTTTTGTTATTAATAATACATATATAATAATATTATAGGAAGGATAATATGCAAATAAATATTCACAGGTTTTTTTTATCATAATATAAATACATATTTTAAAGTTTTTTATAATAATAATAATATATGAATGAACACTTTTTAGTAATGTTTTTGTAATTAATAATACAAATATAATAATATTATAGAAACGATAATATGCAAATAAATATTGACAGGTTTTTTTGATCATAATATAAATACATAGTTTAAAGTTTTTTTATAATAATAATTATATATGAATGAACACTTTTTAGTAATGTTTTTGTAATTAATAATACAAATATAATAATATTATAGAAACGATAATATGCAAATAAATATTGACAGGTTTTTTTGATCATAATATAAATACATAGTTTAAAGTTTTTTTATAATTATAATTATATATGAATGAACACTTTTTAATAATGTTTTTGATATGAATAATACATATATAATAATATTATAGGAAGGATTATATACAAATAAATATATATAAATGTTTTTGATTATAATATAAATACATATTTTATAATATTTTTATAATAATAATTATATATGAATGAACACTTTTTAATAATGTTTTTGTTATTAATAATACATATATAATAATATTATAGGAAGGATAATATACAAATAAATATATATAAATGTTTTTGATCATAATATAAATACATATTTTATAATATTTTTATAATTATAATTATATATGATGAACACTTTTTAATAATGATTTTAATAATAATAATACATATATATTAATATTATAGTAAGGATAATATGCAATTAAATATTGACAGGTTTTTTTATCATATTATAAATACATATTTTAAAATTTTTATATAAAAATAATTATATATGAATGAACAATTTTTAATGATGTTTTTGTAATTAATAATACATATATAATAATATTATAGGAAGGATAATATGCAAATAAATATTCACAGGTTTTTTTATCATAATATAAATACATATTTTAAAGTTTTTTATAATAATAATTATATATGAATGAACACTTTTTAGTAATGTTTTTGTAATTAATAATACAAATATAATAATATTATAGAAACGATAATATGAAAATAAATATTGACAGGTTTTTTTGATCATAATGTAAAAACATAGTTTAAAGTTTTTTTATAATTATAATTATATATGAATGAACACTTTTTAATAATGTTTTTGTTATTAATAATACATATATAATAATATTATAGGAAGGATAATATACAAATAAATATATAAAAATGTTTTTGATCATAATATAAATACATATTTTATAATATTTTTATAATAATAATTATATATGAATGAACACTTTTTAATAACGTTTTTGTTGTGAATAATACATACATAATAATATTATAGGAAGGATAATATACAAATAAATATATATAAATGTTTTTGATTATAATATAAATCCATATTTTATAATATTTTTATAATAATAATTATATATGAATGAACACTTTTTAATAATGTTTTTGTTATTAATAATACATATATAATAATATTATAGGAAGGATAATATACAAATAAATATATATAAATGTTTTTGATCATTATATAAATACATATTTTATAATATTTTTATAATTATAATTATATATGATGAACACTTTTTAATAATGATTTTAATAATAATAATACATATATATTAATATTATAGTAAGGATAATATGCAATTAAATATTGACAGGTTTTTTTTATCATATTATAAATACATATTTTAAAATTTTTATATAAAAATAATTATATATGAATGAACAATTTTTAATGATGTTTTTGTAATTAATAATACATATATAATAATATTATAGGAAGGATAATATGCAAATAAATATTCACAGGTTTTTTTTATCATAATATAAATACATATTTTAAAGTTTTTTATAATAATAATAATATATGAATGAACACTTTTTAGTAATGTTTTTGTTATGAATAATACATATATAATAATATTATAGGAAGGATAATATACAAATAAATATATATAAATGTTTTTGATCATAATATAAATACATATTTTATAATATTTTTATAATAATAATTATATATGAATGAACACTTTTTAATGATGTTTTTGTAATTAATAATACATATATAATAATATTATAGGAAGGATAATATGCAAATAAATATTCACAGTTTTTTTTTATCATAATATAAATACATATTTAAAAGTTTTTTATAATAATAATTATATATGAATGAACACTTTTTAGTAATGTTTTTGTTATGAATAATACATATATAATAATATTATAGGAAGGATAATATATAAATAAATATATATAAATGTTTTTGATCATAATATAAATACATATTTTATAATATTTTTATAATAATAATTATATATGAATGAACACTTTTTAATAATGTTTTTGTTATTAATAATACATATATAATAATATTATAGGAAGGATAATATGCAAATAAATATTCACAGGTTTTTTTGATCATAATATAAATACATAGTTTAAAGTTTTTTTATAATTATAATTATATATGAATGAACACTTTTTAATAATGTTTTTGTTATGAATAATACATATATAATAATATTATAGGAAGGATAATTTACAAATAAATATATATAAATGTTTTTGATCATAATATAAATACATATTTTATAATATTTTTATAATTATAATTATATATGAATGAACACTTTTTAATAATGTTTTTAATAATAATAATACATATATATTAAAATTATAGTAAGGATAATATGCAATTAAATATTGACAGGTTTTTTTTTATCATAATATAAATACATATTTTAAAATTTTTATATAAAAATAATTTTATATGAATGAACACTTTTTAATGATGTTTTTGTAATTAATAATACATATATAATAATATTATAGGAAGGATAATATGCAAATAAATAATCACAGGTTTTTTTTATCATAATATAAATACATATTTTAAAGTTTTTTATAATAATAATTATATATGAATGAACACTTTTTAGTAATGTTTTTGTAATTAATAATACAAATATAATAATATTATAGAAACGATAATATGAAAATAAATATTGACAGGTTTTTTTGATCATAATATAAATACATAGTTTAAAGTTTTTTTATAATTATAATTATATATGAATGAACACTTTTTAATAATGTTTTTGTTATGAATAATACATATATAATAATATTATAGTAAGGATAATATGCAATTAAATATTGACAGGTTTTTTTTTATCATAATATAAATACATATTTTATAATTTTTATATAAAAATAATTATATATGAATGAACACTTTTTAATGATGTTTTTGTTATTAATAATACATATATAATAATATTATAGGAAGGATAATATACAAATAAATATATATAAATGTTTTTGATCATAATATAAATACATATTTTATAATATTTTTATAATAATAATTATATATGAATGAACACTTTTGAATAATGTTTTTGTTATTAATAATACATATATAATAATATTATAGGAAGGATAATATACAAATAAATATATATAAATGTTTTTGATCATAATATAAATACATATTTTATAATATTTTTATAATAATAATTATATATGAATGAACACTTTTTAATAATGTTTTTGTTATTAATAATACATATATAATAATATTATAGGAAGGATAATATGCAAATAAATATTCACAGGTTTTTTTGATCATAATATAAAAAAATATTTTAAAGTTTTTTATAATAATAATAATATATGAATGAACACTTTTTAGTAATGTTTTTGTAATTAATAATACAAATATAATAATATTATAGAAACGATAATATGCAAAAAAAATATTGACAGGTTTTTTTGATCATAATATAAATACATAGTTTAAAGTTTTTTTATAATAATAATTATATATGAATGAACACTTTTAAGTAATGTTTTTGTAATTAATAATACAAATATAATAATATTATAGAAACGATAATATGCAAATAAATATTGACAGGTTTTTTTGATCATAATATAAATACATAGTTTAAAGTTTTTTTATAATTATAATTATATATGAATGAACACTTTTTAATAATGTTTTTGTTATGAATAATACATATATAATAATATTATAGGAAGGATAATATACAAATAAATATATATAAATGTTTTTGATCATAATATAAATACATAATTTATAATATTTTTATAATAATAATAATATATGAATGAACACGTTTTAATAATGTTTTTGTTATGAATAATACATATATAATAATATTATAGGAAGGATAATATACAAATAAATATATATAAATGTTTTTGATCATAATATAAATACATATTTTATAATATTTTTATAATAATAATTATATATGAATGAACACTTTTTAATAATGTTTTTGTTATTAATAATACATATATAATAATATTATAGGAAGGATAATATACAAATAAATATATAAAAATGTTTTTGATCATAATATAAATACATATTTTATAATATTTTTATAATTATAATTATATATGAATGAACACTTTTTAATAATGTTTTTAATAATAATAATACATATATATTGATATTATAGTAAGGATAATATGCAATTAAATATTGACAGGTTTTTTTTTTTCATAATATAAATACATATTTTAAAATTTTTATATAAAAATAATTATATATGAATGAACACTTTTTAATGATGTTTTTGTTATTAATAATACATATATAATAATATTATAGGAAGGATAATATACAAATAAATATATATAAATGTTTTTGATCATAATATAAATACATATTTTATAATATTTTTATAATAATAATTATATATGAATGAACACTTTTTAATGATGTTTTTGTAATTAATAATACATATATAATAATATTATAGGAAGGATAATATGCAAATAAATATTCACAGTTTTTTTTATCATAATATAAATACATATTTAAAAGTTTTTTATAATAATAATTATATATGAATGAACACTTTTTAGTAATGTTTTTGTAATTAATAATACAAATATAATAATATTATAGAAACGATAATATGAAAATAAATATTGACAGGTTTTTTTGATCATAATATAAATACATAGTTTAAAGTTTTTTTATAATTATAATTATATATGAATGAACACTTTTTAATAATGTTTTTGTTATGAATAATACATATATAATAATATTATAGGAAGGATAATATACAAATAAATATATAAAAATGTTTTTGATCATAATATAAATACATATTTTATAATATTTTTATAATTATAATTATATATGAATGAACACTTTTTAATAATGTTTTTAATAATAATAATACATATATATTAATATTATAGTAAGGATAATATGCAATTAAATATTGACAGGTTTTTTTTATCATAATATAAATACACATTTTATAATTTTTATATAAAAATAATTATATATGAATGAACACTTTTTAATGATGTTTTTGTTATTAATAATACATATATAATAATATTATAGGAAGGATAATATACAAATAAATATATATAAATGTTTTTGATCATAATATAAATACATATTTTATAATATTTTTATAATAATAATTATATATGAATGAACACTTTTGAATAATGTTTTTGTTATTAATAATACATATATAATAATATTATAGGAAGGATAATATACAAATAAATATATATAAATGTTTTTGATCATAATATAAATACATATTTTATAATATTTTTATAATAATAATTATATATGAATGAACACTTTTTAATAATGTTTTTGTTATTAATAATACATATATAACAATATTATAGGAAGGATAATATGCAAATAAATATTCACAGGTTTTTTTATCATAATATAAATACATATTTTAAAGTTTTTTATAATAATAATAATATATGAACACTTTTTAGTAATGTTTTTGTAATTAATAATCCAAATATAATAATATTATAGAAACGATAATATGCAAATAAATATTGACAGGTTTTTTTAATCATAATATAAATACATAGTTTAAAGTTTTTTTATAATAATAATTATATATGAATGAACACTTTTTAGTAATGTTTTTGTAATTAATAATACAAATATAATAATATTATAGAAACGATAATATGCAAATAAATATTGACAGGTTTTTTTGATCATAATATAAATACATAGTTTAAAGTTTTTTTATAATAATAATTATATATGAATGAACACTTTTTAATAATGTTTTTGTTATGAATAATACATATATAATAATATTATAGGAAGGATAATATACAAATAAATATATATAAATGTTTTTGATCATAATATAAATACATATTTTATAATAATTTTATAATAATAATAATATATGAATGAACACTTTTTAATAATGTTTTTGTTATTAATAATACATATATAATAATATTATAGGAAGGATAATATACAAATAAATATATATAAATGTTTTTGATCATAATATAAATACATATTTTATAATATTTTTATAATAATAATTATATATGAATGAACACTTTTTAATAATGTTTTTGTTATTAATAATACATATATAATAATATTATAGGAAGGATAATATGCAAATAAATATTCACAGGTTTTTTTATCATAATATAAATACATATTTTAAAGTTTTTTATAATAATAATAATATATGAATGAACACTTTTTAGTAATGTTTTTGTAATTAATAATACAAATATAATAATATTATAGAAACGATAATATGCAAATAAATATTGACAGGTTTTTTTGATCATAATATAAATACATAGTTTAAAGTTTTTTTATAATTATAATTATATATGAATGAACACTTTTTAATAATGTTTTTGATATGAATAATACATATATAATAATATTATAGGAAGGATTATATACAAATAAATATATATAAATGTTTTTGATTATAATATAAATACATATTTTATAATATTTTTATAATAATAATTATATATGAATGAACACTTTTTAATAATGTTTTTGTTATTAATAATACATATATAATAATATTATAGGAAGGATAATATACAAATAAATATATATAAATGTTTTTGATCATAATATAAATACATATTTTATAATATTTTTATAATTATAATTATATATGATGAACACTTTTTAATAATGATTTTAATAATAATAATACATATATATTAATATTATAGTAAGGATAATATGCAATTAAATATTGACAGGTTTTTTTTATCATATTATAAATACATATTTTAAAATTTTTATATAAAAATAATTATATATGAATGAACAATTTTTAATGATGTTTTTGTAATTAATAATACATATATAATAATATTATAGGAAGGATAATATGCAAATAAATATTCACAGGTTTTTTTTATCATAATATAAATACATATTTTAAAGTTTTTTATAATAATAATTATATATGAATGAACACTTTTTAGTAATGTTTTTGTAATTAATAATACAAATATAATAATATTATAGAAACGATAATATGAAAATAAATATTGACAGGTTTTTTTGATCATAATATAAATACATATTTTAAAGTTTTTTTTATAATTATAATTATATATGAATGAACACTTTTTAATAATGTTTTTGTTATGAATAATACATATATAATAATATTATAGGAAGGATAATATACAAATAAATATATATAAATGTTTTTGATCATAATATAAATACATATTTTATAATATTTTTATAATAATAATTATATATGAATGAACACTTTTTAATAATGTTTTTGTTATTAATAATACATATATAATAATATTATAGTAAGGATAATATGCAATTAAATATTGACAGGTTTTTTTTATCATAATATAAATACATATTTTATAATTTTTATATAAAAATAATTATATATGAATGAACACTTTTTAATGATGTTTTTGTTATTAATAATACATATATAATAATATTATAGGAAGGATAATATACAAATAAATATATATAAATGTTTTTGATCATAATATAAATACATATTTTATAATATTTTTATAATAATAATTATATATGAATGAACACTTTTTAATAATGTTTTTGTTATTAATAATACATATATAATAATATTATAGGAAGGATAATATGCAAATAAATATTCACAGGTTTTTTTGATCATAATATAAATACATAGTTTAAAGTTTTTTTATAATTATAATTATATATGAATGAACACTTTTTAATAATGTTTTTGTTATGAATAATACATATATAATAATATTATAGGAAGGATAATTTACAAATAAATATATATAAATGTTTTTGATCATAATATAAATACATATTTTATAATATTTTTATAATTATAATTATATATGAATGAACACTTTTTAATAATGTTTTTAATAATAATAATACATATATATTAAAATTATAGTAAGGATAATATGCAATTAAATATTGACAGGTTTTTTTTATCATAATATAAATACATATTTTAAAATTTTTATATAAAAATAATTTTATATGAATGAACACTTTTTAATGATGTTTTTGTAATTAATAATACATATATAATAATATTATAGGAAGGATAATATGCAAATAAATATTCACAGGTTTTTTTTATCATAATATAAATACATATTTTAAAATTTTTATATAAAAATAATTATATATGAATGAACACTTTTTAATGATGTTTTTGTTATTAATAATACATATATAATAATATTATAGGAAGGATAATATACAATTAAATATATATAAATGTTTTTGATCATAATATAAATACATATTTTATAATATTTTTATAATAATAATTATATATGAATGAACACTTTTGAATAAATTTTGTTATTAATAATACATATATAATAATATTATAGGAAGGATAATATACAAATAAATATATTTAAATGTTTTTGATCATAATATAAATACATATTTTATAATATTTTTATAATTATTATTATACATGAATGAACACTTTTTAATAATGTTTTTAATAATAATAATACATATATATTAATATTATAGTAAGGATAATATGCAATTAAATATTGACAGGTTTTTTTTATCATAATATAAATACATATTTTAAAATTTTTATATAAAAATAATTATATATGAATGAACACTTTTTAATGATGTTTTTGTTATTAATAATACATATATAATAATATTATAGGAAGGATAATATACAATTAAATATATATAAATGTTTTTGATCATAATATAAATACATATTTTATAATATTTTTATAATAATAATTATATATGAATGAACACTTTTGAATAAATTTTGTTATTAATAATACATATATAATAATATTATAGGAAGGATAATATACAAATAAATATATATAAATGTTTTTGATCATAATATAAATACATATTTTATAATATTTTTATAATTATAATT
This sequence comes from Macrosteles quadrilineatus, assembly GCF_028750875.1. Classification (NCBI taxonomy): domain Eukaryota; kingdom Metazoa; phylum Arthropoda; class Insecta; order Hemiptera; family Cicadellidae; genus Macrosteles; species Macrosteles quadrilineatus. The sequence continues at coordinate 30,297 of NW_026543163.1, read as the reverse complement.
ATATATGAATGAACACTTTTTAAAATGTTTTTGTTATTAATAATACATATATAATGATATTATAGGAAGGATAATATACAAATAAATATATATAAATGTTTCTGATCATAATATAAATACATATTTTATAATATTTTTATGATTATAATTATATATGAATGAACACTTTTTAATAATGTTTTTAATAATAATAATAAATATATATTAATATTATAGTAAGGATAATATGCAATTAAATATTGACAGGTTTTTTTTATCATAATATAAATACATATTTTAAAATTTTTATATAAAAATAATTATATATGAATGAACACTTTTTAATGATGTTTTTGTTATTAATAATACATATATAATAATATTATAGGAAGGATAATATACAAATAAATATATATAAATATTTTTGATCATAATATAAATACATATTTTATAATATTTTTATAATAATAATTTTATATGAATGAACACTTTTGAATAATGTTTTTGTTATTAATAATACATATACAATAATATTATAGGAAGGATAATATACAAATAAATATATATAAATGTTTTTGATCATAATATAAATACATATTTTATAATATTTTTATAATAATAATTATATATGAATGAACACTTTTTAATAATGTTTTTGTAATTAATAATACATATATAATAATATTATAGGAAGGATAATATGCAAATAAATATTCACAGTTTTTTTTTATCATAATATAAATACATATTTTAAAGTTTTTTATAATAATAATTATATATGAATGAACACTTTTTAGTAATGTTTTTGTAATTAATAATACAAATATAATAATATTATAGAAACGATAATATGCAAATAGATATTGACAGGTTTTTTTGAACATAATATAAATACATAGTTTAAAGTTTTTTTATAATAATAATTATATATGAATGAACACTTTTTAGTAATGTTTTTGTAATTAATAATACAAATATAATAATATTATAGAAACGATAATATGCAAATAAATATTGACAGGTTTTTTGATCATAATATAAATACATAGTTTAAAGTTTTTTTATAATAATAATTATATATGAATGAACACTTTTGAATAATGTTTTTGTTATTAATAATACATATATAATAATATTATAGGAAGGATAATATGCAAATAAATATTCACAGGTTTTTTTATCATAATATAAATACATATTTTAAAGTTTTTTATAATAATAATAATATATGAATGAACACTTTTTAGTAATGTTTTTGTAATTAATAATACAAATATAATAATATTATAGAAACGATAATATGCAAATAAATATTGACAGGTTTTTTTGATCATAATATAAATACATAGTTTAAAGTTTTTTTATAATAATAATTATATATGAATGAACACTTTTTAGTAATGTTTTTGTAATTAATAATACAAATATAATAATATTTTAGAAACGATAATATGCAAATAAATATCGACAGGTTTTTTTGATCATAATATAAATACATAGTTTAAAGTTTTTTTATAATTATAATTATATATGAATGAACACTTTTTAATAATGTTTTTGTTATGAATAATACATATATAATAATATTATAGGAAGGATAATATACAAATAAATATATATAAATGTTTTTGATCATAATATAAATACATATTTTATAATTATAATTATAAATGAATGAACACTTTTTAATAATGTTTTTAATAATAATAATACATATATATTAATATTATAGTAAGGATAATATGCAATTAAATATTGACATTTTTTTTTTATCATAATATAAATACATATTTTATAATTTTTATATAAAAATAATTATATATGAATGAACACTTTTGAATAATGTTTTTGTTATTAATAATACATATATAATAATATTATAGGAAGGATAATATACAAATAAATATATATAAATGTTTTTGATCATAATATAAATACATATTTTATAATATTTTTATAATTATAATTATATATGAATGAACACTTTTTAATAATGTTTTTAATAATAATAATACATATATATTAATATTATAGGAAGGATAATATGCAATTAAATATTGACAGGTTTTTTTTATCATAATATAAATACATATTTTAAAATTTTTATATAAAAATAATTATATATGAATGAACACTTTTTAGTAATGTTTTTGTAATTAATAATACAAATATAATAATATTATAGGAAGGATAATATACAAATAAATATATATAAATGTTTTTGATCATAATATAAATACATATTTTATAATAATTTTATAATAATAATAATATATGAATGAACACTTTTTAATAATGTTTTTGTTATTAATAATACATATATAATAATATTATAGGAAGGATAATATACAAATAAATATATATAAAAATGTTTTTGATCATAATATAAATACATATTTTATAATATTTTTATAATTATAATTATATATGAATGAACACTTTTTAATAATGTTTTTGTTATGAATAATACATATATAATAATATTATAGTAAGGATAATATGCAATTAAATATTGACAGGTTTTTTTTATCATAATATAAATACATATTTTATAATTTTTATATAACAATAATTATATATGAATGAACACTTTTTAATGATGTTTTTGTTATTAATAATACATATATAATAATATTATAGGAAGGATAATATACAAATAAATATATATAAATGTTTTTGATCATAATATAAATACATATTTTATAATATTTTTATAATAATAATTATATATGAATGAACACTTTTGAATAATATTTTTGTTATTAATAATACATATATAATAATATTATAGGAAGGATAATATACAAATAAATATATATAAATGTTTTTGATCATAATATAAATACATATTTTATAATATTTTTATAATAATAATTATATATGAATGAACACTTTTTAATAATGTTTTTGTTATTAATAATACATATATAATAATATTATAGGAAGGATAATATGCAAATAAATATTCACAGGTTTTTTTATCATAATATAAATACATATTTTAAAGTTTTTTATAATAATAATAATATATGAATGAACACTTTTTAGTAATGTTTTTGTAATTAATAATACAAATATAATAATATTATAGAAACGATAATATGCAAATAAATATTGACAGGTTTTTTTGATCATAATATAAATACATAGTTTAAAGTTTTTTTATAATTATAATTATATATGAATGAACACTTTTTAATAATGTTTTTGATATGAATAATACATATATAATAATATTATAGGAAGGATTATATACAAATAAATATATATAAATGTTTTTGATTATAATATAAATACATATTTTATAATATTTTTATAATAATAATTATATATGAATGAACACTTTTTAATAATGTTTTTGTTATTAATAATACATATATAATAATATTATAGGAAGGATAATATACAAATAAATATATATAAATGTTTTTGATCATAATATAAATACATATTTTATAATATTTTTATAATTATAATTATATATGATGAACACTTTTTAATAATGATTTTAATAATAATAATACATATATATTAATATTATAGTAAGGATAATATGCAATTAAATATTGACAGGTTTTTTTTATCATATTATAAATACATATTTTAAAATTTTTATATAAAAATAATTATATATGAATGAACAATTTTTAATGATGTTTTTGTAATTAATAATACATATATAATAATATTATAGGAAGGATAATATGCAAATAAATATTCACAGGTTTTTTTTATCATAATATAAATACATATTTTAAAGTTTTTTATAATAATAATTATATATGAATGAACACTTTTTAGTAATGTTTTTGTAATTAATAATACAAATATAATAATATTATAGAAACGATAATATGAAAATAAATATTGACAGGTTTTTTTGATCATAATATAAATACATATTTTAAAGTTTTTTTTATAATTATAATTATATATGAATGAACACTTTTTAATAATGTTTTTGTTATGAATAATACATATATAATAATATTATAGGAAGGATAATATACAAATAAATATATATAAATGTTTTTGATCATAATATAAATACATATTTTATAATATTTTTATAATAATAATTATATATGAATGAACACTTTTTAATAATGTTTTTGTTATTAATAATACATATATAATAATATTATAGTAAGGATAATATGCAATTAAATATTGACAGGTTTTTTTTATCATAATATAAATACATATTTTATAATTTTTATATAAAAATAATTATATATGAATGAACACTTTTTAATGATGTTTTTGTTATTAATAATACATATATAATAATATTATAGGAAGGATAATATACAAATAAATATATATAAATGTTTTTGATCATAATATAAATACATATTTTATAATATTTTTATAATAATAATTATATATGAATGAACACTTTTTAATAATGTTTTTGTTATTAATAATACATATATAATAATATTATAGGAAGGATAATATGCAAATAAATATTCACAGGTTTTTTTGATCATAATATAAATACATAGTTTAAAGTTTTTTTATAATTATAATTATATATGAATGAACACTTTTTAATAATGTTTTTGTTATGAATAATACATATATAATAATATTATAGGAAGGATAATTTACAAATAAATATATATAAATGTTTTTGATCATAATATAAATACATATTTTATAATATTTTTATAATTATAATTATATATGAATGAACACTTTTTAATAATGTTTTTAATAATAATAATACATATATATTAAAATTATAGTAAGGATAATATGCAATTAAATATTGACAGGTTTTTTTTATCATAATATAAATACATATTTTAAAATTTTTATATAAAAATAATTTTATATGAATGAACACTTTTTAATGATGTTTTTGTAATTAATAATACATATATAATAATATTATAGGAAGGATAATATGCAAATAAATATTCACAGGTTTTTTTTATCATAATATAAATACATATTTTAAAATTTTTATATAAAAATAATTATATATGAATGAACACTTTTTAATGATGTTTTTGTTATTAATAATACATATATAATAATATTATAGGAAGGATAATATACAATTAAATATATATAAATGTTTTTGATCATAATATAAATACATATTTTATAATATTTTTATAATAATAATTATATATGAATGAACACTTTTGAATAAATTTTGTTATTAATAATACATATATAATAATATTATAGGAAGGATAATATACAAATAAATATATTTAAATGTTTTTGATCATAATATAAATACATATTTTATAATATTTTTATAATTATTATTATACATGAATGAACACTTTTTAATAATTTTAATAATAATAATACATATATATTAATATTATAGTAAGGATAATATGCAATTAAATATTGACAGGTTTTTTTTATCATAATATAAATACATATTTTAAAATTTTTATATAAAAATAATTATATATGAATGAACACTTTTTAATGATGTTTTTGTTATTAATAATACATATATAATAATATTATAGGAAGGATAATATACAATTAAATATATATAAATGTTTTTGATCATAATATAAATACATATTTTATAATATTTTTATAATAATAATTATATATGAATGAACACTTTTGAATAAATTTTGTTATTAATAATACATATATAATAATATTATAGGAAGGATAATATACAAATAAATATATATAAATGTTTTTGATCATAATATAAATACATATTTTATAATATTTTTATAATTATAATTATATATGAATGAACACTTTTTAAAAATGTTTTTGTTATTAATAATACATATATAATGATATTATAGGAAGGATAATATACAAATAAATATATATAAATGTTTCTGATCATAATATAAATACATATTTTATAATATTTTTATGATTATAATTATATATGAATGAACACTTTTTAATAATGTTTTTAATAATAATAATAAATATATATTAATATTATAGTAAGGATAATATGCAATTAAATATTGACAGGTTTTTTTTATCATAATATAAATACATATTTTAAAATTTTTATATAAAAATAATTATATATGAATGAACACTTTTTAATGATGTTTTTGTTATTAATAATACATATATAATAATATTATAGGAAGGATAATATACAAATAAATATATATAAATATTTTTGATCATAATATAAATACATATTTTATAATATTTTTATAATAATAATTTTATATGAATGAACACTTTTGAATAATGTTTTTGTTATTAATAATACATATACAATAATATTATAGGAAGGATAATATACAAATAAATATATATAAATGTTTTTGATCATAATATAAATACATATTTTATAATATTTTTATAATAATAATTATATATGAATGAACACTTTTTAATAATGTTTTTGTAATTAATAATACATATATAATAATATTATAGGAAGGATAATATGCAAATAAATATTCACAGTTTTTTTTTATCATAATATAAATACATATTTTAAAGTTTTTTATAATAATAATTATATATGAATGAACACTTTTTAGTAATGTTTTTGTAATTAATAATACAAATATAATAATATTATAGAAACGATAATATGCAAATAGATATTGACAGGTTTTTTTGAACATAATATAAATACATAGTTTAAAGTTTTTTTATAATAATAATTATATATGAATGAACACTTTTTAGTAATGTTTTTGTAATTAATAATACAAATATAATAATATTATAGAAACGATAATATGCAAATAAATATTGACAGGTTTTTTGATCATAATATAAATACATAGTTTAAAGTTTTTTTATAATAATAATTATATATGAATGAACACTTTTGAATAATGTTTTTGTTATTAATAATACATATATAATAATATTATAGGAAGGATAATATGCAAATAAATATTCACAGGTTTTTTTATCATAATATAAATACATATTTTAAAGTTTTTTATAATAATAATAATATATGAATGAACACTTTTTAGTAATGTTTTTGTAATTAATAATACAAATATAATAATATTATAGAAACGATAATATGCAAATAAATATTGACAGGTTTTTTTGATCATAATATAAATACATAGTTTAAAGTTTTTTTATAATAATAATTATATATGAATGAACACTTTTTAGTAATGTTTTTGTAATTAATAATACAAATATAATAATATTTTAGAAACGATAATATGCAAATAAATATCGACAGGTTTTTTTGATCATAATATAAATACATAGTTTAAAGTTTTTTTATAATTATAATTATATATGAATGAACACTTTTTAATAATGTTTTTGTTATGAATAATACATATATAATAATATTATAGGAAGGATAATATACAAATAAATATATATAAATGTTTTTGATCATAATATAAATACATATTTTATAATTATAATTATAAATGAATGAACACTTTTTAATAATGTTTTTAATAATAATAATACATATATATTAATATTATAGTAAGGATAATATGCAATTAAATATTGACATTTTTTTTTTATCATAATATAAATACATATTTTATAATTTTTATATAAAAATAATTATATATGAATGAACACTTTTGAATAATGTTTTTGTTATTAATAATACATATATAATAATATTATAGGAAGGATAATATACAAATAAATATATATAAATGTTTTTGATCATAATATAAATACATATTTTATAATATTTTTATAATTATAATTATATATGAATGAACACTTTTTAATAATGTTTTTAATAATAATAATACATATATATTAATATTATAGGAAGGATAATATGCAATTAAATATTGACAGGTTTTTTTTATCATAATATAAATACATATTTTAAAATTTTTATATAAAAATAATTATATATGAATGAACACTTTTTAGTAATGTTTTTGTAATTAATAATACAAATATAATAATATTATAGGAAGGATAATATACAAATAAATATATATAAATGTTTTTGATCATAATATAAATACATATTTTATAATAATTTTATAATAATAATAATATATGAATGAACACTTTTTAATAATGTTTTTGTTATTAATAATACATATATAATAATATTATAGGAAGGATAATATACAAATAAATATATATAAATGTTTTTGATCATAATATAAATACATATTTTATAATATTTTTATAATTATAATTATATATGAATGAACACTTTTTAATAATGTTTTTGTTATGAATAATACATATATAATAATATTATAGTAAGGATAATATGCAATTAAATATTGACAGGTTTTTTTTATCATAATATAAATACATATTTTATAATTTTTATATAACAATAATTATATATGAATGAACACTTTTTAATGATGTTTTTGTTATTAATAATACATATATAATAATATTATAGGAAGGATAATATACAAATAAATATATATAAATGTTTTTGATCATAATATAAATACATATTTTATAATATTTTTATAATAATAATTATATATGAATGAACACTTTTGAATAATATTTTTGTTATTAATAATACATATATAATAATATTATAGGAAGGATAATATACAAATAAATATATATAAATGTTTTTGATCATAATATAAATACATATTTTATAATATTTTTATAATAATAATTATATATGAATGAACACTTTTTAATAATGTTTTTGTTATTAATAATACATATATAATAATATTATAGGAAGGATAATATGCAAATAAATATTCACAGGTTTTTTTATCATAATATAAATACATATTTTAAAGTTTTTTATAATAATAATAATATATGAATGAACACTTTTTAGTAATGTTTTTGTAATTAATAATACAAATATAATAATATTATAGAAACGATAATATGCAAATAAATATTGACAGGTTTTTTTGATCATAATATAAATACATAGTTTAAAGTTTTTTTATAATAATAATTATATATGAATGAACATTTTTTAGTAATGTTTTTGTAATTAATAATACAAATATAATAATATTATAGAAACGATAATATGCAAATAAATATTGACAGGTTTTTTTGATCATAATATAAATACATAGTTTAAAGTTTTTTTATAATTATAATTATATATGAATGAACACTTTTTAATAATGTTTTTGATATGAATAATACATATATAATAATATTATAGGAAGGATTATATACAAATAAATATATATAAATGTTTTTGATTATAATATAAATACATATTTTATAATATTTTTATAATAATAATTATATATGAATGAACACTTTTTAATAATGTTTTTGTTATTAATAATACATATATAATAATATTATAGGAAGGATAATATACAAATAAATATATATAAATGTTTTTGATCATAATATAAATACATATTTTATAATATTTTTATAATTATAATTATATATGATGAACACTTTTTAATAATGATTTTAATAATAATAATACATATATATTAATATTATAGTAAGGATAATATGCAATTAAATATTGACAGGTTTTTTTTATCATATTATAAATACATATTTTAAAATTTTTATATAAAAATAATTATATATGAATGAACAATTTTTAATGATGTTTTTGTAATTAATAATACATATATAATAATATTATAGGAAGGATAATATGCAAATAAATATTCACAGGTTTTTTTTATCATAATATAAATACATATTTTAAAGTTTTTTATAATAATAATTATATATGAATGAACACTTTTTAGTAATGTTTTTGTAATTAATAATACAAATATAATAATATTATAGAAACGATAATATGAAAATAAATCTTGACAGGTTTTTTTGATCATAATATAAATACATATTTTAAAGTTTTTTTTATAATTATAATTATATATGAATGAACACTTTTTAATAATGTTTTTGTTATGAATAATACATATATAATAATATTATAGGAAGGATAATATACAAATAAATATATATAAATGTTTTTGATCATAATATAAATACATATTTTATAATATTTTTATAATAATAATTATATATGAATGAACACTTTTTAATAATGTTTTTGTTATTAATAATACATATATAATAATATTATAGTAAGGATAATATGCAATTAAATATTGACAGGTTTTTTTTATCATAATATAAATACATATTTTATAATTTTTATATAAAAATAATTATATATGAATGAACACTTTTTAATGATGTTTTTGTTATTAATAATACATATATAATAATATTATAGGAAGGATAATATACAAATAAATATATATAAATGTTTTTGATCATAATATAAATACATATTTTATAATATTTTTATAATAATAATTATATATGAATGAACACTTTTTAATAATGTTTTTGTTATTAATAATACATATATAATAATATTATAGGAAGGATAATATGCAAATAAATATTCACAGGTTTTTTTGATCATAATATAAATACATAGTTTAAAGTTTTTTTATAATTATAATTATATATGAATGAACACTTTTTAATAATGTTTTTGTTATGAATAATACATATATAATAATATTATAGGAAGGATAATTTACAAATAAATATATATAAATGTTTTTGATCATAATATAAATACATATTTTATAATATTTTTATAATAATAATTATATATGAATGAACACTTTTTAATGATGTTTTTGTAATTAATAATACATATATAATAATATTATAGGAAGGATAATATGCAAATAAATATTCACAGTTTTTTTTTATCATAATATAAATACATATTTAAAAGTTTTTTATATTAATAATTATATATGAATAAACACTTTTTAGTAATGTTTTTGTAATTAATAATACAAATATAATAATATTATAGAAACGATAATATGAAAATAAATATTGACAGGTTTTTTTGATCATAATATAAATACATAGTTTAAAGTTTTTTTATAATTATAATTATAAATGAATGAGAACTTTTTAATAATGTTTTTGTTATGAATAATACATATATAATAATATTATAGGAAAGATAATATACAAATAAATATATAAAAATGTTTTTGATCATAATATAAATACATATTTTATAATATTTTTATAATTATAATTATATATGAATGAACACTTTTTAATAATGTTTTTAATAATAATAATACATATATATTAATATTATAGTAAGGATAATATGCAATTAAATATTGACAGGTTTTTTTTTATCATAATATATATACATATTTTATAATTTTTATATAAAAATAATTATATATGAATGAACACTTTTTAATGATGTTTTTGTTATTAATAATACATATATAATAATATTATAGGAAGGATAATATACAAATAAATATATATAAATGTTTTTGATCATAATATAAATACATATTTTATAATATTTTTATAATAATAATTATATATGAATGAACACTTTTTAATGATGTTTTTGTAATTAATAATACATATATAATAATATTATAGGAAGGATAATATGCAAATAAATATTCACAGTTTTTTTTTATCATAATATAAATACATATTTAAAAGTTTTTTATAATAATAATTATATATGAATGAACACTTTTTAGTAATGTTTTTGTAATTAATAATACAAATATAATAATATTATAGAAACGATAATATGAAAATAAATATTGACAGGTTTTTTTGATCATAATATAAATACATTGTTTAAAGTTTTTTTATAATTAAAATTATATATGAATGAACACTTTATAATAATGTTTTTGTTATGAATAATACATATATAATAATATTATAGGAAGGATAATATACAAATAAATATATAAAAATGTTTTTGATCATAATATAAATACATATTTTATAATATTTTTTTAATTATAATTATATATGAATGAACACTTTTTAATAATGTTTTTAATAATAATAATACATATATATTAATATTATAGTAAGGATAATATGCAATTAAATATTGACAGGTTTTTTTTATCATAATATAAATACATATTTTATAATTTTTATATAACAATAATTATATATGAATGAACACTTTTTAATGATGTTTTTGTTATTAATAATACATATATATTAATATTATAGGAAGGATAATATACAAATAAATATATATAAATGTTTTTGATCATAATATAAATACATATTTTATAATATTTTTATAATAATAATTATATATGAATGAACACTTTTTAATAATGTTTTTGTTATTAATAATACATATATAATAATATTATAGGAAGGATAATATACAAATAAATATATATAAATGTTTTTGATCATAATATAAATACATATTTTATAATTTTTTTTATAATAATAATTATATATGAATGAACACTTTTTAATAATGTTTTTGTTATTAATAATACATATATAATAATATTATAGGAAGGATAATATGCAAATAAATATTCACAGGTTTTTTTATCATAATATAAATACATATTTTAAAGTTTTTTATAATAATAATAATATATGAATGAACACTTTTTAGTAATGTTTTTGTAATTAATAATACAAATATATTAATATTATAGAAACGATAATATGCAAATAAATATTGACAGGTTTTTTTGATCATAATATAAATACATAGTTTAAAGTTTTTTTATATTAATAATTATATATGAATGAACACTTTTTAGTAATGTTTTTGTAATTAATAATACAAATATAATAATATTATAGAAACGATAATATGCAAATAAATATTGACAGGTTTTTTTGATCATAATATAAATACATAGTTTAAAGTTTTTTTATAATAATAATTATATATGAATGAACACTTTTTAGTAATGTTTTTGTAATTAATAATACAAATATAATAATATTATAGAAACGATAATATGCAAATAAATATTGACAGGTTTTTTTGATCATAATATAAATACGTAGTTTTAAGTTTTTTTATAATTATAATTTTATATGAATGAACACTTTTTAATAATGTTTTTGTTATTAATAATACATATATAATAATATTATAGGAAGGATAATATACAAATAAATATATAAAAATGTTTTTGATCATAATATAAATACATATTTTATAATATTTTTATAATAATAATTATATATGAATGAACACTTTTTAATAATGTTTTTGTTATTAATAATACATATATAATAATATTATAGGAAGGATAATATGCAAATAAATATTCACAGGTTTTTTTATCATAATATAAATACATATTTTAAAGTTTTTTATAATAATAATAATGTATGAATGAACACTTTTTAGTAATGTTTTTGTAATTAATAATACAAATATAATAATATTATAGAAACGATAATATGCAAATAAATATTGACAGGTTTTTTTTATCATAATATAAATACATAGTTTAAAGTTTTTTTATAATAATAATTATATATGAATGAACACTTTTTAGTAATGTTTTTGTAATTAATAATACAAATATAATAATATTATAGAAACGATAATATGCAAATAAATATTGACAGGTTTTTTTGATCATATAATAAATACATAGTTTAAAGTTTTTTTTATAATTATAATTATATATGAATGAACACTTTTTAATAATGTTTTTGTAATGAATAATACATATATAATAATATTATAGGAAGGATAATATACAAATAAATATATATAAATGTTTTTGATCATAATATAAATACATATTTTATAATATTTTTATAATAATAATTATATATGAATGAACACTTTTTAATAATGTTTTTGTTATTAATAATACATATATAATAATATTATAGGAAGGATAATATACAAATAAATATATATAAATGTTTTTGATCATAATATAAATACATATTTTATAATATTTTTATAATTATAATTATATATGATGAACACTTTTTAATAATGATTTTAATAATAATAATACATATATATTAATATTATAGTAAGGATAATATGCAATTAAATATTGACAGGTTTTTTTTATCATATTATAAATACATATTTTAAAATTTTTATATAAAAATAATTATATATGAATGAACAATTTTTAATGATGTTTTTGTAATTAATAATACATATATAATAATATTATAGGAAGGATAATATGCAAATAAATATTCACAGGTTTTTTTATCATAATATAAATACATATTTTAAAGTTTTTTATAATAATAATTATATATGAATGAACACTTTTTAGTAATGTTTTTGTAATTAATAATACAAATATAATAATATTATAGAAACGATAATATGAAAATAAATATTGACAGGTTTTTTTGATCATAATATAAATACATAGTTTAAAGTTTTTTTATAATTATAATTATATATGAATGAACACTTTTTAATAATGTTTTTGTTATGAATAATACATATATAATAATATTATAGGAAAGATAATATACAAATAAATATATAAAAATGTTTTTGATCATAATATAAATACATATTTTATAATTATAATTATATATGAATGAACACTTTTTAATAATGTTTTTAATAATAATAATACATATATATTAATATTATAGTAAGGATAATATGCAATTAAATATTGACAGGTTTTTTTTATCATAATATAAATACATATTTTATAATTTTTATATAAAAATAATTATATATGAATGAACACTTTTTAATGATGTTTTTGTTATTAATAATACATATATAATAATATTATAGGAAGGATAATATACAAATAAATATATATAAATGTTTTTGATCATAATATAAATACATATTTTATAATATTTTTATAATAATAATTATATATGAATGAAAACTTTTTAATGATGTTTTTGTTATTAATAATACATATATAATAATATTATAGGAAGGATAATATACAAATAAATATATATAAATGTTTTTGATCATAATATAAATACATATTTTATAATATTTTTATAATAATAATTATATATGAATGAACACTTTTTAATAATGTTTTTGTTATTAATAATACATATATAATAATATTATAGGAAGGATAATATGCAAATAAATATTCACAGGTTTTTTTCATCATAATATAAATACATAGTTTAAAGTTTTTTTATAATAATAATTATATATGAATGAACACTTTTTAGTAATTTTTTTGTAATTAATAATACAAATATAATAATATTATAGAAACGATAATATGCAAATAAATATTGACAGGTTTTTTTGATCATAATATAAATACATAGTTTAAAGTTTTTTTATAATTATAATTATATATGAATGAACACTTTTTAATAATGTTTTTGTT
Source organism: Macrosteles quadrilineatus (assembly GCF_028750875.1). Taxonomy (NCBI): domain Eukaryota; kingdom Metazoa; phylum Arthropoda; class Insecta; order Hemiptera; family Cicadellidae; genus Macrosteles; species Macrosteles quadrilineatus. The sequence goes on along the minus strand of NW_026543163.1, from coordinate 15,220 downwards.
ATGAATAATACATATATAATAATATTATAGGAAGGATAATATACAAATAAATATATATAAATGTTTTTGATCATAATATAAATACATATTTTATAATATTTTTATAATAATAATAATATATGAATGAAGACTTTTTAATAATGTTTTTGTTATGAATAATACATATATAATAATATTATAGGAAGGATAATATACAAATAAATATATATAAATGTTTTTGATCATAATATAAATACATATTTTATAATATTTTTATAATAATAATTATATATGAATGAACACTTTTTAATAATGTTTTTAATAATAATAATACATATATATTAATATTATAGTAAGGATAATATGCAATTAAATATTGACAGGTTTTTTTATCATAATATAAATACATATTTTAAAATTTTTATATAAAAATAATGATATATGAATGAACACTTTTTAATGATGTTTTTGTAATTAATAATACATATATAATAATATTATAAGAAGGATAATATGCAAATAAATATTTACAGGTTTTTTTTATAATAATATAAATACATATTTTAAAATTTTTATATAAAAATAATTATATATGAATGAACACTTTTTAGTAATGTTTTTGTAATTAATAATACAAATATAATAATATTATAGAAACGATAATATGCAAATAAATATTGACAGGTTTTTTTGATCATAATATAAATACATAGTTTAAAGTTTTTTTATAATTATAATTATATATGAATGAACACTTTTTAATAATGTTTTTGTTATGAATAATACATATATAATAATATTATAGGAAGGATAATATACAAATAAATATATATAAATGTTTTTGATCATAATATAAATACATATTTTATAATATTTTTATAATAATAATAATATATGAATGAACACTTTTTAATAATGTTTTTGTTATTAATAATACATATATAATAATATTATAGGAAGGATAATATACAAATAAATATATATAAATGTTTTTGATCATAATATAAATACATATTTTATAATATTTTTATAATAATAATTATATATGAATGAACACTTTTGAATAATGTTTTTGTTATTAATAATACATATATAATAATATTATAGGAAGGATAATATACAAATAAATATATATAAATGTTTTTGATCATAATATAAATACATATTTTATAATATTTTTATAATACTAATTATATATGAATGAACACTTTTTAATAATGTTTTTGTTATTAATAATACATATATAATAATATTATAGGAAGGATAATATGCAAATAAATATATATAAATGTTTTTGATCATAATATAAATACATAGTTTAAAGTTTTTTTATAATAATAATTATATATGAATGAACACTTTTTAGTAATTTTTTTGTAATTAATAATACAAATATAATAATATTATAGAAACGATAATATGCAAATAAATATTGACAGGTTTTTTTGATCATAATATAAATACATAGTTTAAAGTTTTTTTATAATTATAATTATATATGAATGAACACTTTTTAATAATGTTTTTGTTATGAATAATACATATATAATAATATTATAGGAAGGATAATATACAAATAAATATATATAAATGTTTTTGATCATAATATAAATACATATTTTTAATATTTTTATAATAATAATTTTATATGAATGAATACTTTTGAATAATGTTTTTGTTATTAATAATACATATATAATAATATTATAGGAAGGATAATATACAAATAAATATATATAAATGTTTTTGATCATAATATAAATACATATTTTATAATATTTTTATAATAATAATTATATATGAATGAACACTTTTTAATGATGTTTTTGTAATTAATAATACATATATAATAATATTATAGGAAGGATAATATGCAAATAAATATTCACAGTTTTTTTTTATCATAATATAAATACATATTTTATAATATTTTTATAATAATAATTATATATGAATGAACACTTTTTAGTAATGTTTTTGTAATTAATAATACAAATATAATAATATTATAGAAACGATAATATGAAAATAAATATTGACAGGTTTTTTTGATCATAATATAAATACATAGTTTAAAGTTTTTTTATAATTATAATTATATATGAATGAACACTTTTTAATAATGTTTTTGTTATGAATAATACATATATAATAATATTATAGGAAGGATAATATACAAATAAATATATATAAATGTTTTTGATCATAATATAAAAACATTTTTTATAATATTTTTATAATTATAATTATATATGAATGAACACTTTTTAATAATGTTTTTAATAATAATAATACATATATATTAATATTATAGTAAGGATAATATGCAATTAAATATTGACAGGTTTTTTTTATCATAATATAAATACATATTTTAAAATTTTTATATAAAAATAATTATATATGAATGAACACTTTTTAATGATGTTTTTGTAATTAATAATACATATATAATAATATTATAGGAAGGATAATATGCAAATAAATATTCACAGGTTTTTTTATCATAATATAAATACATATTTTAAATTTTTTTTAATAATAATTATATATGATTGAACACTTTTTAGTAATGTTTTTGTAATTAATAATACAAATATAATAATATTATAGAAACGATAATATGAAAATAAATATTGACAGGTTTTTTTGATCATAATATAAATACATAGTTTAAAGTTTTTTTATAATTATATTTATATATGAATGAACACTTTTTAATAATGTTTTTGTTATGAATAATACATATATAATAATATTATAGGAAGGATAATATACAAATAAATATATATAAATGTTTTTGATCATAATATAAATACATATTTTATAATATTTTTATAATAATAATTATATATGAATGAACACTTTTTAATAATGTTTTTGTTATTAATAATACATATATAATAATATTATAGGAAGGATAATATACAAATAAATATATATAAATGTTTTTGATCATAATATAAATACATATTTTATAATATTTTTATAATAATAATTATATATGAATGAACACTTTTGAATAATGTTTTTGTTATTAATAATATATATATAATAATATTATAGGAAGGATAATATACAAATAAATATATATAAATGTTTTTGATCATAATATAAATACATATTTTATAATATTTTTATAATAATAATTATATATGAATGAACACTTTTTAATAATGTTTTTGTTATTAATAATACATATATAATAATATTATAGGAAGGATAATATACAAATAAATATATATAAATGTTTTTGATCATAATATAAATACATATTTTATAATATTTTTTATAATTATAATTATATATGAATGAACACTTTTTAATAATGTTTTTAATAATAATAATACATATATATTAATATTATAGGAAGGATTATATGCAATTAAATATTGACAGGTTTTTTTATCATAATATAAATACATATTTTAAATCTTTTTATAATAATAATTATATATGAATGAACATTTTTAGTAATGTTTTTGTAATTAATAATACAAATATAATAATATTAAAGAAACAATAATATGCAAATAAATATTGACAGGTTTTTTTGATCATAATATAAATACATAGTTTAAAGTTTTTTTATAATTATAATTATATATGAATGAACACTTTTTAATAATGTTTTTGTTATGAATAATACATATATAATAATATTATAGGAAGGATAATATACAAATAAATATATAAAATTGTTTTTGATCATAATATAAATACATATTTTATAATATTTTTATAATTATAATTATATATGAATGAACACTTTTTAATAATGTTTTTAATAATAATAATACATATATATTAATATTATAGTAAGGATAATATGCAATTAAATATTGACAGGTTTTTTTTATCATAATATAAATACATATTTTATAATTTTTATATAAAAATAATTATATATGAATGAACACTTTTTAATGATGTTTTTGTTATGAATAATACATATATAATAATATTATAGGAAGGATAATATACAAATAAATATATATAAATGTTTTTGATCATAATATAAATACATATTTTATAATATTTTTATAATAATAATTATATATGAATGAACACTTTTGAATAATGTTTTTGTTATAAATAATACATATATAATAATATTTTAGGAAGGATAATATACAAATAAATATATATAAATGTTTTTGATCATAATATAAATACATATTTTATAATATTTTTATAATAATAATTATATATGAATGAACACTTTTTAATAATGTTTTTGTTATTAATAATACATATATAATAATATTATAGGAAGGATAATATGCAAATAAATATTCACAGGTTTTTTTATCATAATATAAATACATATTTTAAAGTTTTTTATAATAATAATAATATATGAATGAACACTTTTTAGTAATGTTTTTGTAATTAATAATACAAATATAATAATATTATAGAAACGATAATATGCAAATAAATATTGACAGGTTTTTTTGATCATAATATAAATACATAGTTTAAAGTTTTTTTATAATAATAATTATATATGAATGAACACTTTTTAGTAATGTTTTTGTAATTAATTATACAAATATAATAATATTATAGAAACGATAATATGCAAATAAATATTGACAGGTTTTTTTGATCATAATATAAATACATAGTTTAAAGTTTTTTTATAATTATAATTATATATGAATGAACACTTTTTAATAATGTTTTTGTTATGCATAATACATATATAATAATATTATAGGAAGGATAATATACAAATAAATATATATAAATGTTTTTGATCATAATATAAATACATATTTTATAATATTTTTATAATTATAATTATATATGAATGAACACTTTTTAATAATGTTTTTTATAATAATAATACATATATATTAATATTATAGTAAGGATAATATGCAATTAAATATTGACAGGTTTTTTTTATCATAATATAAATACATATTTTAAAATTTTTATATAAAAATAATTATATATGAATGAACACTTTTTAATGATGTTTTTGTTATTAATAATACATATATAATAATATTATAGGAAGGATAATATACAAATAAATATATATAAATGTTTTTGATCATAATATAAATACATATTTTATAATATTTTTATAATAATAATTATATATGAATGAACACTTTTGAATAATGTTTTTGTTATTAATAATACATATATAATAATATTATAGGAAGGATAATATACAAATAAATATATATAAATGTTTTTGATCATAATATAAATACATATTTTATAATATTTTTATAATAATAATAATATATGAATGAACACTTTTTAATAATGTTTTTGTTATTAATAATACATATATAATAATATTATAGGAGGGATAATATACAAATAAATATATATAAATGTTTTTGATCATAATATAAATACATATTTTATAACATTTTTATAATTATAATTATATATGAATGAACACTTTTCAATAATGTTTTTAATAATAATAATACATATATATATTAATATTATAGTAAGGATAATATGCAATTAAATATTGACAGGTTTTTTTTATCATAATATAAATACATATTTTAAAATTTTTATATAAAAATAATTATATATGAATGAACACTTTTTAGTAATGTTTTTGTAATTAATAATACAAATATAATAATATTATAGAAACGATAATATGCAAATAAATGTTGACAGGTTTTTTTTATCATAATATAAATACATAGTTTAAAGTTTTTTTATAATTATAATTATATATGAATGAACACTTTTTAATAATGTTTTTGTTATGAATAATACATATATAATAATATTATAGGAAGGATAATATACAAATAAATATATATAAATGTTTTTGATCATAATATAAATACATATTTTATAATATTTTTATAATAATAATAATATATGAATGAACACTTTTTAATAATGTTTTTGTTATTAATAATACATATATAATAATATTATAGGAAGGATAATATACAAATAAATATATATACATGTTTTTGATCATAATATAAATACATATTTTATAATATTTTTATAATAATAATTATATATGAATGAACACTTTTGAATAATGTTTTTGTTATTAATAATACATATATAATAATATTATAGGAAGGATAATATACAAATAAATATATATAAATGTTTTTGATCATAATATAAATACATATTTTATAATATTTTTATAATACTAATTATATATGAATGAACACTTTTTAATAATGTTTTTGTTATTAATAATACATATATAATAATATTATAGGAAGGATAATATACAAATAAATATATATAAATGTTTTTGATCATAATATAAATACATATTTTATAATATTTTTATAATTATAATTATATATGAATGAACACTTTTTAATAATGTTTTTAATAATAATAATACATATATATTTATATTATAGTAAGGATAATACGCAATTAAATATTGACAGGTTTTTTTATCATAATATAAATACTTATTTTAAAATCTTTATATAAAGATAATTATATATGAATGAAAACTTTTTAATGATGTTTTTGTAAGTAATAATACATATATAATAATATTATAGGAAGGATAATATGCAAATAAATATTCACAGGTTTTTTTATCATAATATAAATACATATTTTAAAGTTTTTTATAATAATAATAATATATGAATGAACACTTTTTAGTAATGTTTTTGTAATTAATAATACAAATATAATAATATTATAGAAACGATAATATGCAAATAGATATTGACAGGTTTTTTTGATCATAATATAAATACATAGTTTAAAGTTTTTTTATAATAATAATTATATATGAATGAACACTTTTTAGTAATGTTTTTGTTATTAATAATACATATATAATAATATTATAGGAAGGATAATATACAAATAAATATATATAAATGTTTTTGATCATAATATAAATACATATTTTATAATATTTTTATAATAATAATTATATATGAATGAACACTTTTTAATAATGTTTTTGTTATTAATAATACATATATAATAATATTATAGGAAGGATAATATACAAATAAATATATATAAATGTTTTTGATCATAATATAAATACATATTTTATAATATTTTTTATAATTATAATTATATATGAATGAACACTTTTTAATAATGTTTTTAATAATAATAATACATACATATTTAAATTATAGTAAGGATAATATGCAATTAAATATTGACAGGTTTTTTTTATCATAATATAAATACATATTTTAAAATTTTTATATAAAAATAATTATATATGAATGAACACTTTTTAGTAATGTTTTTGTAATTAATAATACAAATATAATAATATTATAGAAACGATAATATGCAAATAGATATTGACAGGTTTTTTTGATCATAATATAAATACATAGTTTAAAGTTTTTTTATAATTATAATTATATATGAATGAACACTTTTTAGTAATGTTTTTGTAATTAATAATACAAATATAATAATATTATAGAAACGATAATATGCAAATAAATATTGACAGGTTTTTTGATCATAATATAAATACATAGTTTAAAGTTTTTTTATAATTATAATTATATATGAATGAACACTTTTTAATAATGTTTTTGTTATGAATAATACATATATAATAATATTATAGAAAGGATAATATACAAATAAATATATATAAATGTTTTTGATCATAATATAAATACATATTTTATAATATTTTTATAATAATAATTATATATGAATGAACACTTTTTAATAATGTTTTTGTTATTAATAATACATATATAATAATATTATAGGAAGGATAATATACAAATAAGTATATATAAATGTTTTTGATCATAATATAAATACATATTTTATAATATTTTTATAATAATAATTATATATGAATGAACACTTTTTAATAATGTTTTTGTTATTAATAATACATATATAATAATATTATAGGAAGGATAATATACAAATAAATATATATAAATGTTTTTGATCATAATATAAATACATATTTTATAATATTTTTATAATAATAATTATATATGAATGAACACTTTTTAATAATGTTTTTGTTATTAATAATACATATATAATAATATTATAGGAAGGATAATATACAAATAAATATATATAAATGTTTTTGATCATAATATAAATACATATTTTATAATATTTTTATATAAAAAAAATTATATATGAATGAACAATTTTTAATAATGTTTTTAATAATAATAATACATATATATTAATATTATAGGAAGGATAATATGCAATTAAATATTGACAGGTTTTTTTTTATCATAATATAAATACATATTTTAAAGTTTTTTATAATAATAATTATATATGAATGAACACTTTTTAATAATTTTTTTGTTATGAATAATACATATATAATAATATTATAGGAAGGATAATATACAAATAAATATATATAAATGTTTTTGATCATAATATAAATACATATTTTATAATATTTTTATAATAATAATTATATATGAATGAACACTTTTGAATAATGTTTTTGTTATTAATAATACATATATAATAATATTATAGGAACGATAATATACAAATAAATATATATAAATGTTTTTGATCATAATATAAATACATATTTTATAATATTTTTATAATTATTATTATACATGAATGAACACTTTTTAATAATGTTTTTAATAATAATAATACATATATATTAATATTATAGTAAGGATAATATGCAATTAAATATTGACAGGTTTTTTTTATCATAATATAAATACATATTTTAAAATTTTTATATAAAAATAATTATATATGAATGAACACTTTTTAATGATGTTTTTGTTATTAATAATACATATATAATAATATTATAGGAAGGATAATATTCAAATAAATATATATAAATGTTTTTGATCATAATATAAATACATATTTTATAATATTTTTATAATAATAATTATATATGAATGAACACTTTTTAATAATGTTTTTGTTATTAATAATACATATATAATAATATTATAGGAAGGATAATATACAAATAAATATAGGTATATAAATGTTTTTGATCATAATATAAATACATATTTTATAATATTTTTATAATAATAATTATATATGAATGAACACTTTTTAATGATGTTTTTGTAATTAATAATACATATATAATAATATTATAGGAAGGATAATATGCAAATAAATATTCACAGTTTTTTTTTATCATAATATAAATACATATTTAAAAGTTTTTTATAATAATAATTATATATGAATGAACACTTTTTAGTAATGTTTTTGTAATAATAATACAAATATAATAATATTATAGAAACGATAATATGAAAATAAATATTGACAGGTTTTTTTGATCATAATATAAATACATAGTTTAAAGTTTTTTTATAATTATAATTATATATGAATGAACACTTTTTAATAATGTTTTTGTTATGAATAATACATATATAATAATATTATAGGAAGGATAATATACAAATAAATATATAAAAATGTTTTTGATCATAATATAAATACATATTTTATAATATTTTTATAATTATAATTATATATGAATGAACACTTTTTAATAATGTTTTTAATAATAATAATACATATATATTAATATTATAGTAAGGATAATATGCAATTAAATATTGACAGGTTTTTTTTTATCATAATATAAATACATATTTTATAATTTTTATATAAAAATTATTATATATGAATGAACACTTTTTAATGATGTTTTTGTTATTAATAATACATATATAATAATATTATAGGAAGGATAATATACAAATAAATATATATAAATGTTTTTGATCATAATATAAATACATATTTTATAATATTTTTATAATAATAATTATATATGAATGAACACTTTTTAATGATGTTTTTGTAATTAATAATACATATATAATAATATTATAGGAAGGATAACATGCAAATAAATATTCACAGTTTTTTTTATCATAATATAAATACATATTTAAAAGTTTTTTATAATAATAATTATATATGAATGAACACTTTTTAGTAATGTTTTTGTAATTAATAATACAAATATAATAATATTATAGAAACGATAATATGAAAATAAATATTGACAGGTTTTTTTGATCATAATATAAATACATAGTTTAAAGTTTTTTTATAATTATAATTATATATGAATGAACACTTTTGAATAATGTTTTTGTTATTAATAATACATATATAATAATATTATAGGAAGGATAATATACAAATAAATATATATAAATGTTTTTGATCATAATATAAATACATATTTTATAATATTTTTATAATAATAATTATATATGAATGAACACTTTTTAATAATGTTTTTGTTATTAATAATACATATATAATAATATTATAGAAGCGATAATATGCAAATAGATATTGACATGTTTTTTTTGATCATAATATAAATACATAGTTTAAAGTTTTTTTTATAATAATAATTATATATGAATGAACACTTTTTAGTAATGTTTTTGTAATTAATAATACAAATATAATAATATTATAGAAACGATAATATGCAAATAAATATTGACAGGTTTTTTGATCATAATATAAATACATAGTTTAAAGTTTTTTTATAATTATAATTATATATGAATGAACACTTTTTAATAATGTTTTTGTTATGAATAATACATATATAATAATATTATAGAAAGGATAATATACAAATAAATATATATAAATGTTTTTGATCATAATATAAATACATATTTTATAATATTTTTATAATAATAATAATATATGAATGAACACTTTTTAATAATGTTTTTGTTATTAATAATACATATATAATAATATTATAGGAAGGATAATATACAAATAAATATATATAAATGTTTTTGATCATAATATAAATACATATTTTATAATATTTTTATAATAATAATTATATATGAATGAACACTTTTTAATAATGTTTTTGTTATTAATAATACATATATAATAATAGTATAGGAAGGATAATATACAAAAAAATATATATAAATGTTTTTGATCATAATATAAATACATATTTTATAATATTTTTATAATAATAATTATATATGAATGAACACTTTTTAATAAGGTTTTTGTTATTAATAATACATATATAATAATATTATAGGAAGGATAATATACAAATAAATATATATAAATGTTTTTGATCATAATATAAATACATATTTTATAATATTTTTATAATTATAATTATATATGAATGAATGGACACTTTTAATGATGTTTTTGTTATTAATAATACATATATAATAATATTATAGGAAGGATAATATACAAATAAATATATATAAATGTTTTTGATCATAATATAAATACATATTTTATAATATTTTTATAATAATAATTATATATGAATGAACACATTTTGAATAATGTTTTTGTTATTAATAATACATATATAATAATATTATAGGAAGGATAATATACAAATAAATATATATAAATGTTTTTGATCATAATATAAATACATATTTTATAATATTTTTATAATAATAATTATATATGAATGAACACTTTTTAGTAATGTTTTTGTAATTAATAATACAAATATAATAATATTATAGAAACGATAATATGCAAATAAATATTGACAGGTTTTTTGATCATAATATAAACACATAGTTTAAAGTTTTTTTATAAATTATAATTATATGAATGAACACTTTTTAATAATGTTTTTGTTATGAATAATACATATATAATAATATTATAGAAAGGATAATATACAAATAAATATATATAAATGTTTTTGATCATAATATAAATACATATTTTATAATATTTTTATAATAATAATAATATATGAATGAACACTTTTTAATAATGTTTTTGTTATTAATAATACATATATAATAATAGTATAGGAAGGATAATATACAAATAAATATATATAAATGTTTTTGATCATAATATAAATACATATTTTATAATATTTTTATAATAATAATTATATATGAATGAACACTTTTTAATAATGTTTTTGTTATTAATAATACATATATAATAATATTATAGAAACGATAATATGCAAATAGATATTGACAGGTTTTTTTGATCATAATATAAATACATAGTTTAAAGTTTTTTTATAATAATAATTATATATGAATGAACACTTTTTAGTAATGTTTTTGTAATTAATAATACAAATATAATAATATTATAGAAACGATAATATGCAAATAAATATTGACAGGTTTTTTGATCATAATATAAATACATAGTTTAAAGTTTTTTTTATAATTATAATTATATATGAATGAACACTTTTGAATAATGTTTTTGTTATTAATAATACATATGAGGCGTCGAGAGGCCAAGGGAGATATGTGACTTTTTAAAAAATGTCATTGTATTTTTTTCATAGTCATAAAAAATAAAATAAAAATAAAAATAAATTCACTTATACCCCTTGGCTTCCAACTCTTAAGTGTTTAGTTTGGAGGCCAAGGGATATAAGTGAATTATTTGTTGAAATTCCACCCTTTTTTAACAAAACCCGTTACCATGACAACATTTTTTTAAAAGTCACATATCTCCCTTGGCCTCTCGACGCCTCAATATAATAATATTATAGGAAGGATAATATACAAATAAATATATATATAAATGTTTTTGATCATAATATAAATACATATTTTATAATATTTTTATAATAATAATTATATATGAATGAACACTTTTTAATAATGTTTTTGTTATTAATAATACATATATAATAATATTATAGAAACGATAATATGCAAATAGATATTGACAGGTTTTTTTGATCATAATATAAATACATAGTTTAAAGTTTTTTTATAATAATAATTATATATGAATGAACACTTTTTAGTAATGTTTTTGTAATTAATAATACAAATATAATAATATTATAGAAACGATAATATGCAAATAAATATTGACAGGTTTTTTGATCATAATATAAATACATAGTTTAAAGTTTTTTTATAATTATAATTATATATGAATGAACACTTTTTAATAATGTTTTTGTTATGAATAATACATATATAATAATATTATAGAAAGGATAATATACAAATAAATATATATAAATGTTTTTGATCATAATATAAATACATATTTTATAATATTTTTATAATAATAATAATATATGAATGAACACTTTTTAATAATGTTTTTGTTATTAATAATACATATATAATAATAGTATAGGAAGGATAATATACAAATAAATATATATAAATGTTTTTGATCATAATATAAATACATATTTTATAATATTTTTATAATAATAATTATATATGAATGAACACTTTTTAATAATGTTTTTGTTATTAATAATACATATATAATAATATTATAGGAAGGATAATATACAAATAAATATATATAAATGTTTTTGATCATAATATAAATACATATTTTATAATATTTTTATAATTATAATTATATATGAATGAACACTTTTTAATAATGTTTTTGTTATTAATAATACATATATAATAATATTATAGGAAGGATAATATACAAATAAATATATATAAATGTTTTTGATCATAATATAAATACATATTTTATAATATTTTTATAATAATAATTATATATGAATGAACACTTTTTAATAATGTTTTTGTTATTAATAATACATATATAATAATAGTATAGGAAGGATAATATACAAATAAATATATATAAATGTTTTTGATCATAATATAAATACATATTTTATAATATTTTTATAATAATAATTATATATGAATGAACACTTTTTAATAAGGTTTTTGTTATTAATAATACATATATAATAATATTATAGGAAGGATAATATACAAATAAATATATATAAATGTTTTTGATCATAATATAAATACATATTTTATAATATTTTTATAATTATAATTATATATGAATGGACACTTTTTAATGATGTTTTTGTTATTAATAATACATATATAATAATATTATAGGAAGGATAATATACAAATAAATATATATAAATGTTTTTGATCATAATATAAATACATATTTTATAATATTTTTATAATAATAATTATATATGAATGAACACTTTTGAATAATGTTTTTGTTATTAATAATACATATATAATAATATTATAGGAAGGATAATATACAAATAAATATATATATAAATGTTTTTGATCATAATATAAATACATATTTTATAATATTTTTATAATAATAATTATATATGAATGAACACTTTTTAATAATGTTTTTGTTATTAATAATACATATATAATAATATTATAGAAACGATAATATGCAAATAGATATTGACAGGTTTTTTTGATCATAATATAAATACATAGTTTAAAGTTTTTTTATAATAATAATTATATATGAATGAACACTTTTTAGTAATGTTTTTGTAATTAATAATACAAATATAATAATATTATAGAAACGATAATATGCAAATAAATATTGACAGGTTTTTTGATCATAATATAAATACATAGTTTAAAGTTTTTTTATAATTATAATTATATATGAATGAACACTTTTTAATAATGTTTTTGTTATGAATAATACATATATAATAATATTATAGAAAGGATAATATACAAATAAATATATATAAATGTTTTTGATCATAATATAAATACATATTTTATAATATTTTTATAATAATAATAATATATGAATGAACACTTTTTAATAATGTTTTTGTTATTAATAATACATATATAATAATAGTATAGGAAGGATAATATACAAATAAATATATATAAATGTTTTTGATCATAATATAAATACATATTTTATAATATTTTTATAATAATAATTATATATGAATGAACACTTTTTAATAAGGTTTTTGTTATTAATAATACATATATAATAATATTATAGGAAGGATAATATACAAATAAATATATATAAATGTTTTTGATCATAATATAAATACATATTTTATAATATTTTTATAATTATAATTATATATGAATGAACACTTTTTAATAATGTTTTTGTTATTAATAATAATACATATATAATAATATTATAGAAACGATAAATATGCAAATAAATATTGACAGGTTTTTTTTTATCATAATATAAATACATAGTTTAAAGTTTTTTTATAATTATAATTATATAGTGAATGAACACTTTTTAATAATGTTTTTGTTATGAATAATACATATATAATCAATATTATAGGAAGGATAATATACAAATAATATTATATAAATTGTTTTTGATCATAATATAAATACATATTTTATAATATTTTTTATAATAATAATTATATATGAATGAACACTTTTGAATAATGTTTTTGTTATTA
>NW_026543162.1:0-47603 GCF_028750875.1 Macrosteles quadrilineatus | reverse complement strand
CAAGGGTGTACAAGTGTGTACGATGTGTAAAAGTTTGTACAAGGGTGTACAAGGTTGTACAAGTGTGTACAAGGTTGTACAATTGTGTACAAGGCTGTACAATTTTGTACAAGGCTGTACAAGTGTGTACAAGGTTGTACAATTGTGTACAAGGCTGTACAATTGTGTACAAGGTTGTACAAGTGTGTACAAGGTTGTACAAGTGTGTACAAGGTTGTACAATTGTGTACAAGGCTGTACAAGTGTGTACAAGGTTGTACAAGTGTGTACAAGGTTGTACAAGTGTGTACAAGGTTGTACAAGTGTGTACAAGGTTGTACAAGTGTGTACAAGGTTGTACAAGTGTGTACAAGGTTGTACAATTGTGTGTCAGGTTGTACAAGTGTGTACAAGGTTGTACAAGTGTGTACAAGGTTGTACAAGTGTGTACAAGGGTGTACAATCGTGTACAAGGATGTACAAGTTTGTACAAGTTTGTACAAGTTTGTACAAGGTTGTACAAGTGTGTACAAGGATGTACAAGTTTGTACAAGGTTGTACAAGTGTGTACAAGGATGTACAAGTTTGTACAAGGGAGTACAAGTTTGTACAAGATTGTACAAGTGTGTACTGGATTGTACAAGTGTGTACAAGATTGTATAAGTTTGTACAAGGATTTACAAGTGTGTACAAGGGTGTACAAGTGTGTACAAATGTGTACAAGTTTTACAAGGTTGTACAAGTGTGTACAAGGTTGTACAAGTTGTGTACAAGGTTGTACATGTGTGTACAAGGGTGTACAAGTTTTTACAAGGCTGTACAAGTGTGTACAAGGTTGTACAAGGTTGTACAAGGCTGTACAAGTGTGTACAAGGTTGTACAAGGTTGTACAAGTGTGTACATTGTGTACAAGTTTTTACAAGGTTGTACAAGTGTGTACAAGGTTGTACAAGTGTGTACAAGGCTGTACAATTGTGTACAAGGTTGTACAAGTGTGTACAAGGTTGTACAAGTGTGTACAAGGTTGTACAATTGTGTACAAGGCTGTACAAGTGTGTACAAGGTTGTACAAGTGTGTACAAGGCTGTACAATTGTGTACAAGGTTGTACAAGTGTGTACAAGGTTGTACACGTGTGTACAAGGTTGTACAATTGTGTACAAGGCTGTACAAGTGTGTTCAAGGTTGTACAAGTGTGTACAAGGTTGTACAAGTGTGTACAAGGGTGTACAATTGTGTACAAGGATGTACAAGTGTGTACAAGGTTGTACAAGTGTGTACAAGGATGTACAAGTTTGTACAAGAGCTGTACAAGTGTGTACGAAGTGTAAAAGTTTGTACAAGGGTGTACAAGTTTGTACAAGTGTGTACAAGGTTGTACAATTGTGTACAAGGCTGTACAAGTGTGTACAAGGTTGTACAATTTTGTACAAGGCTGTACAAGTGTGTACAAGGTTGTACAAGTGTGTACAAGGCTCTACAATTGTGTACAAGGTTGTACAAGTGTGTACAAGGTAGTACAAGTGTGTACAAGGTTGTACAATTGTGTACAAGGCTGTACAAGTGTGTACAAGGTTGTACAATTGTGTACAAGGCTGTACAAGTGTGTAAAAGGTTGTACAAGTGTGTACAAGGTTGTACAAGTGTGTACAAGGTTGTACAAGTGTGTACAAGGTTGTACAAGTGTGTACAAGGTTGTTCAAGTGTGTACGAGGTTGTACAATTGTGTACATGGTTGTACAAGTGTGTACAAGGTTGTACAATTGTGTACAAGGCTGTACAAGTGTGTACAAGTTTGTACAAGGTTGTACAAGTGTGTACAAGGGTGTACAAGTTTTAACAAGGTTGTACAAGTGTGTACAAGGTTGTACAAGTGTGTACAAGGCTGTACAATTGTGTACAAGGTTGTACAAGTGTGTACAAGGTTGTACAAGTGTGTACAAGGTTGTACAATTGTGTACAAGGCTGTACAAGTGTGTACAAGGTTGTAAAAGTGTGTACAAGGCTGTACAATTGTGTACAAGGTTGTACAAGTGTGTACAAGGTTGTACAAGTGTGTACAAGGTTGTACAATTGTGTACAAGACTGTACAAGTGTGTACAAAGTTGTGCAAGTGTGTACAAGGTTGTACAAGTGTGTACAAGGTTGTACAATTGTGTACAAGGTTGTACAAGTGTGTACAATGTTGTACAAGTGTGTACAATCGTGTACAAGGATGTACAAGTTTGTACAAGATTGTAAAATTGTGTACTGGGTTGTACAAGTGTGTACAAGATTGTATAAGTTTGTACAAGGTTGTACAAGTGTGTACAAGGGTGTACAAGTGTGTACAAATGTGTACAAGTGTGTACAGGGGTGTACAAGTTTGTACAACTGTGTACAAGTTTTACAAGGTTGTACAAGTGTGTACAAGGTTGTACAAGTTGTGTACTGGGTTGTACAAGTGTGTACAAGATTGTATAAGTTTGTACAAGGTTGTACAAGTGTGTACAAGGGTGTACAAGTGTGTACAAATGTGTACAAGTGTGTACAGGGGTGTACAAGTTTGTACAAGGGTGTACAAGTTTTACAAGGTTGTACAAGTGTGTACAAGGTTATACAAGTTGTGTACAAGGTTGTACATGTGTGTACAAGGGTGTACAAGTGTGTACAAGGTTGTACAAGTGTGTACAAGCTTGTACAAGTGTGTACAAGGGTGTACAAGTGTGTACAAGGTTGTACAAGTTTTTACAAGGTTGTACAAGTGTGTACAAGGCGGTAAAATCGTGTACAAGGATGTACAAGTTTGTACAAGTTTGTACAAGGTTGTACAAGTGTGTACAAGGATGTACAAGTTTGTACAAGGGTGTACAAGTGTGTACGATAAGTAAAAGTGTGTACAAGGGTGTACAAGGTTGTACAAGTTTGTACAAGGTTGTACAATTGTGTACAAGGCTGTACAAGTGTGTACAAAGTTGTACAATTGTGTACAAGGCTGTACAAGTGTGTACAAGATTGTACAAGTGTGTACAAGGTTGTACAAGTGTGTACAAGGATGTACAAGTTTGTACAAGGGTGTACAAGTGTGTACGATGTGTAAAAGTTTGTACAAGGGTGTACAAGGTTGTACAAGTGTGTACAAGGTTGTACAAGTGTGTACAAGGTTGTACAAGTGTGTACAAGGTTGTACAATTTTGTACAAGGCTGTACAAGTGTGTACAAGGTTGTACAAGTGTGTACAAGGCTGTACAATTGTGTACAAGGTTGTACAAGTGTGTACAAGGTTGTACAAGTGTGTACAAGGTTGTACAATTGTGTAGAAGGCTGTACAAGTGTGTACAAGGTTGTACAAGTGCGTACAAGGTTGTACAAGTGCGTACAAGGTTGTAGAAGTGTGTACAAGGTTGTACAAGTGTGTACAAGGTTGTACAAGTGTGTACAAGGTTGTACAAGTGTGTACAAGGTTGTACAATTGTGTATCAGGTTGTACAAGTGTGTACAAGGATATACAAGTTTGTACAAGTGTGTACAATCGTGTACAAGGATGTACAAGTTTGTACAAGGGTGTACAAGGTTGTACAAGTGTGTACAAGGTTGTACAATTGTGTACAAGGCTGTACAATTTTGTACAAGTCTGTACAAGTGTGTACAAGGCTGTACAAGTGTGTACAAGGTTGTACAATTGTGTACAAGGCTGTACAATTGTGTACAAGGTTGTACAAGTGTGTACAAGGTTGTACAAGTGTGTACAAGGTTGTACAATTGTGTACAAGGCTGTACAAGTGTGTACAAGGTTGTACAAGTGTGTACAAGGTTGTACAAGTGTGTACAAGGTTGTACAAGTGTGTACAAGGTTGTACAAGTGTGTACAAGGTTGTACAAGTGTGTACAAGGTTGTACAAGTGTGTACAAGGTTGTACAATTGTGTGTCAGGTTGTACAAGTGTGTACAAGGTTGTACAAGTGTGTACAAGGGTGCACAAGTGTGTACAAGGGTGTACAATCGTGTACAAGCTTGTACAAGTGTGTACAAGGGTGTACAGGTTTGTACAAGGTTGTACAAGTGTGTACAAGGGTGTACAAATGTGTACAAGGATGTAAAAGTTTGTACAAGTGTGTACAAGTTTGTACAAGGTTGTACAAGTGTGTACAAGGTTTTACAATTGTGTACAAGGTTGTACAAGTGTGTACAAGGTTGTACAAGTGTGTACAAGGTTGTACAAGTGTGTACAAGGTTGTACAAGTGTGTACAACTTGTACAAGTGTGTACAACTTGTACAAGTGTGTACAAGCTTGTACAAGTGTGTACAAGGTTGTACAAGTTTGTACAAGGTTGTACAAGTGTGTACAAGTTTGTACAAGTGTGTACAAGTTTGTACAAGGTTGTACAAATGTGTACAAGGGTGTACAAAAGTGTACAAGGGTGCACAAGTTTGAACAAAGGTGTACAAGTGTGTACAAGCTTGTACAAGTGTGTACAAGCTTGTACAAGTGTGTACAAGCTTGTACAAGTGTGTACAAGGGTGTACAGGTTTGTACAAGGTTGTACAAGTGTGTACAAGGGTGTACAAGTGTGTACAAGGTTGTACAAGTGTGTACAAGCTTGTACAAGTGTGTACAAGGGTGTACAAGTGTGTACAAGGTTGTACAAGTTTTTACATGGTTGTACAAGTGTGTACAAGGTTGTACAAGTGTGTACAAGGTTGTACAAGTGTGTACAAGGTTGTACAAGTGTGTACAAGGTTGTACAAGTATGTACAAGGTTGTACAAGTGTGTACAAGGTTGTACAAGTGTGTACAAGGTTGTACAAGTGTGTACAAGGTTGTACAAGTGTGTACAAGGTTGTACAAGTGTGTACAAGGTTGTACAAGTGTGTACAAGGTTGTACAAGTGTGTACAAGGTTGTACAAGTGTGTACAAGGGTGTACAAGTGTGTACAAGGTTGTACAAGTTTTTACAAGGTTGTACAAGTGTGTACAAGGGTGTAAAATCGTGTACAAGGATGTACAAGTTTGTACAAGTTTGTACAAGGTTGTACAAGTGTGTACAAGGATGTACAAGTTTGTACAAGGGTGTACAAGTGTGTACGATAAGTAAAAGTGTGTACAAGGGTGTACAAGGTTGTACAAGTGTGTACAAGGTTGTACAATTGTGTACAAGGCTGTACAACTGTGTACAAGGTTGTACAATTGTGTACAAGGCTGTACAAGTGTGTACAAGGCTGTACAAGTGTGTACAAGGTTGTACAAGTGTGTACAAGGCTGTACAATTGTGTACAAGGTTGTACAAGTGTGTACAAGGTTGTACAAGTGTGTACAAGGTTGTACAATTGTGTACAAGGCTGTACAAGTGTGTACAAGGTTGTACAAGTGTGTACAAGGTTGTACAAGTGTGTACAAGGTTGTACAAGTGTGTACAAGGTTGTACAAGTGTGTACAAGGTTGTACAAGTGTGTACAAGGTTGTACAATTGTGTATCAGGTTGTACAAGTGTGTACAAGGTTGTACAAGTGTGTACAAGGGTGTACAATCGTGTACAAGGATGTACAAGTTTGTACAAGTTTGTACAAGTTTGTACAAGTTTGTACAAGGTTGTACAAGTGTGTACAAGGATGTACAAGTTTGTACAAGGGTGCACAAGTGTGTACAAGGGTGTACAATCGTGTACAAGCTTGTACAAGTTTGTACAAGGGTGTACAGGTTTGTACAAGGTTGTACAAGGTTGTACAAGTGTGTACAAGAGTGTACAAATGTGTACAAGGATGTAAAAGTTTGTACAGGTGTGTACAAGTTTGTAAAAGGTTGTACAAGTGTGTACAAGGTTTTACAATTGTGTACAAGGTTGTACAAATGTGTACAAGGTTGTACAAGTGTGTACAAGGTTGTACAAGTGTGTACAAGGTTGTACAAGTGTGTACAACTTGTACAAGTGTGTACAAGCTTGTACAAGTGTGTACAAGGTTGTACAAGTTTGTACAAGGTTGTACAAGTGTGTACAAGTTTGTACAAGTGTGTACAAGTTTGTACAAGGTTGTACAAATGTGTACAAGGGTGTACAAAAGTGTACAAGGGTGCACAAGTTTGAACAAAGGTGTACAAGTGTATACAAGCTTGTACAAGTGTGTACAAGCATGTACAAGTGTGTACAAGGGTGTACAGGTTTGTACAAGGTTGTACAAGTGTGTACAAGGGTGTACAAGTGTGTACAAGGTTGTACAAGTGTGTACAAGCTTGTACAAGTGTGTACAAGGGTGTACAAGTGTGTACAAGGTTGAACAAGTTTTTACATGGTTGTACAAGTGTGTACAAGGTTGTACAAGGTTGTACAAGTGTGTACAAGGTTGTACAAGTGTGTACAAGGTTGTACAAGAGTGTACAAGGTTGTACAAGAGTGTACAAGGTTTTACAAGTGTGTACAAGGTTGTACAAGTGTGTACAAGGTTGTACAAGTGTGTACAAGGTTGTACAAGTGTGTACAAGGTTGTACAAGTGTGTACAAGGTTGTACAAGTGTGTACAAGGTTGTACAAGTGTGTACAAGGGTGTACAAGTGTGTACAAGGTTGTACAAGTTTTTACAAGGTTGTACAAGTGTGTACAAGGGTGTAAAATCGTGTACAAGGATGTACAAGTTTGTACAAGTTTGTACAAGGTTGTACAAGTGTGTACAAGAATGTACAAGTTTGTACAAGGGTGTACAAGTGTTTACGATAAGTAAAAGTGTGTACAAGGGTGTACAAGGTTGTACAAGTGTGTACAAGGTTGTACAATTGTGTACAAGGCTGTACAACTGTGTACAAGGTTGTACAATTGTGTACAAGGCTGTACAAGTGTGTACAAGGTTGTACAAGTGTGTACAAGGTTGTACAAGTGTGTACAAGGATGTACAAGTTTGTACAAGGGTGTACAAGTGTGTACGATGTGTAAAAGTTTGTACAAGGGTGTACAAGGTTGTACAAGGTTGTACAAGTGTGTACAAGGTTGTACAATTGTGTACAAGGCTGTACAATTTTGTACAAGGCTGTACAAGTGTGTACAAGGCTGTACAAGTGTGTACAAGGTTGTACAATTGTGTACAAGGCTGTACAATTGTGTACAAGGTTGTACAAGTGTGTACAAGGTTGTACAATTGTGTACAAGGCTGTACAAGTGTGTACAAGGTTGTACAAGTGTGTACAAGGTTGTACAAGTGTGTACAAGGTTGTACAAGTGTGTACAAGGTTGTACAAGTGTGTACAAGGTTGTACAAGTGTGTACAAGGTTGTACAAGTGTGTACAAGGTTGTACAAGTGTGTACAAGGTTGTACAAGTTTTTACAAGGTTGTACAAGTGTGTACAAGGGTGTAAAATCGTGTACAAGGATGTACAAGTTTGTACAAGTTTGTACAAGGTTGTACAAGTGTGTACAAGGATGTACAAGTTTGTACAAGGGTGTACAAGTGTGTACGATAAGTAAAAGTGTGTACAAGGGTGTACAAGGTTGAACAAGTGTGTACAAGGTTGTACAATTGTGTACAAGGCTGTACAACTGTGTACAAGGTTGTACAATTGTGTACAAGGCTGTACAAGTGTGTACAAGGTTGTACAAGTGTGTACAAGGTTGTACAAGTGTGTACAAGGATGTACAAGTTTGTACAAGGGTGTACAAGTGTGTACGATGTGTAAAAGTTTGTACAAGGGTGTACAAGGTTGTACAAGTGTGTACAAGGTTGTACAATCGTGTACAAGGCTGTACAATTTTGTACAAGGCTGTACAAGTGTGTACAAGGCTGTACAAGTGTGTACAAGGCTGTACAAGTGTGTACAAGGTTGTACAAGTGTGTACAAGGTTGTACAATTGTGTACAAGGCTGTACAACTGTGTACAAGGTTGTACAATTGTGTACAAGGCTGTACAAGTGTGTACAAGGTTGTACAAGTGTGTACAAGGTTGTACAAGTGTGTACAAGGATGTACAAGTGTGTACAAGGATGTACAAGTTTGTACAAGGGTGTACAAGTGTGTACGATGTGTAAAAGTTTGTACAAGGGTGTACAAGGGTGTACAAGTATGTACAAGGTTGTACAATTGTGTACAAGGCTGTACAACTGTGTACAAGGTTGTACAATTGTGTACAAGGCTGTACAAGTGTGTACAAGGTTGTACAAGTGTGTACAAGGTTGTACAAGTGTGTACAAGGTTGTACAAGTTTGTACAAGGGTGTACAAGTGTGTACGATGTGTAAAAGTTTGTACAAGGGTGTACAACGTTGTACAAGTGTGTACAAGGTTGTACAATTGTGTACAAGGCTGTACAATTTTGTACAAGGCTGTACAAGTGTTTACAAGGTTGTACAATTGTGTACAAGGCTGTACAATTGTGTACAAGGTTGTACAAGTGTGTACAAGGTTGTACAAGTGTGTACAAGGTTGTACAATTGTGTACAAGGCTGTACAAGTGTGTACAAGGTTGTACAAGTGTGTACAAGGTTGTACAAGTGTGTACAAGGTTGTACAAGTGTGTCCAAGGTTGTACAAGTGTGTACAAGTCTGTACAAGTGTGTACAAGGTTGTACAATTGTGTGTCAGGTTGTACAAGTGTGTACAAGGTTGTACAAGTGTGTACAAGGGTGTACAATCGTGTACAAGGATGTACAAGTTTGTACAAGTTTGTACAAGGATGTACAAGTTTGTACAAGTTTGTACAAGTTTGTACAAGGTTGTACAAGTGTGTACAAGGATGTACAAGTTTGTACAAGGGAGTACAAGTTTGTACAAGATTGTACAAGTGTGTACTGGGTTGTACAAGTGTGTACAAGATTGTATAAGTTTGTACAAGGTTGTACAAGTGTGTACAAGGGAGTACAAGTGTGTACAAATGTGTACAAGTTTTACAAGGTTGTACAAGTGTGTACAAGGTTGTACAAGTGTGTACAAGGTTGTACAAGTGTGTACAAGCTTGTACAAGTGTGTACAAGGGTGTACAAGTGTGTACAAGGTTGTACAAGTGTGCACAAGCTTGTACAAGTGTGTACAAGGGTGTACAAGTGTGTACAAGGTTGTACAAGTTTTTACATGGTTGTACAAGTGTGTACAAGGTTGTACAAGGTTGTACAAGTGTGTACAAGGTTGTACAAGTGTGTACAAGGTTGTACAAGAGTGTACAAGGTTGTACAAATGTGTACAAGGGTGTACAAAAGTGTACAAGGGTGCACAAGTTTGAACAAAGGTGTACAAGTGTATACAAGCTTGTACAAGTGTGTACAAGCATGTACAAGTGTGTACAAGCATGTACAAGTGTGTACAAGGGTGTACAGGTTTGTACAAGGTTGTACAAGTGTGTAGAAGGGTGTACAAGTGTGTACAAGGTTGTACAAGTGTGTACAAGCTTGTACAAGTGTGTACAAGGGTGTACAAGTGTGTACAAGGTTGTACAAGTGTGTACAAGCTTGTACAAGTGTGTACAAGGGTGTACAAGTGTGTACAAGGTTGTAAAGTTTTTACATGGTTGTACAAGTGTGTACAAGGTTGTACAAGGTTGTACAAGTGTGTACAAGGTTGTACAAGAGTGTACAAGGTTGTACAAGTGTGTACAAGGTTGTACAAGTGTGTACAAGGTTGTACAAGTGTGTACAAGGTTGTACAAGTGTGTACAAGGTTGTACAAGTGTGTACAAGGTTGTACAAGTGTGTACAAGGTTGTACAAGTGTGTACAATGTTGTACAAGTGTGTACAAGGTTGTACAAGTGTGTACAAGGTTGTACAGGTGTGTACAAGGTTGTATAAGTGTGTACAAGGTTGTACAAGTGTGTACAAGGTTGTACAAGTGTGTACAAGGGTGTACAAGTGTGTACAAGGTTGTACAAGTTTTTACAAGGTTGTACAAGTGTGTACAAGGGTGTAAAATCGTGTACAAGGATGTACAAGTTTGTACAAGTTTGTACAAGGTTGTACAAGTGTGTACAAGGATGTACAAGTTTGTACAAGGGTGTACAAGTGTGTACGATAAGTAAAAGTGTGTACAAGGGTGTACAAGGTTGTACAAGTGTGTACAAGGTTGTACAAGTGTGTACAAGGTTGTACAAGTGTGTACAAGGTTGTACAAGTGTGTACAAGGTTGTACAAGTGTGTACAAGGGTGTACAAGTGTGTACAAGGTTGTACAAGTTTTTACAAGGTTGTACAAGTGTGTACAAGGGTGTAAAATCGTGTACAAGGATGTACAAGTTTGTACAAGTTTGTACAAGGTTGTACAAGTGTGTACAAGGATGTACAAGTTTGTACAAGGGTGTACAAGTGTTTACGATAAGTAAAAGTGTGTACAAGGGTGTACAAGGTTGTACAAGTGTGTACAAGGTTGTACAATTGTGTACAAGGCTGTACAATTGTGTACAAGGTTGTACAAGTGTGTACAAGGTTGTACAAGTGTGTACAAGGTTGTACAATTGTGTACAAGGCTGTACAAGTGTGTACAAGGTTGTACAAGTGTGTACAAGGTTGTACAAGTGTGTACAAGGTTGTACAAGTGTGTACAAGGTTGTACAAGTGTGTACAAGGTTGTACAAGTGTGTACAAGGTTGTACAAGTTTTTACAAGGTTGTACAAGTGTGTACAAGGGTGTAAAATCGTGTACAAGGATGTACAAGTTTGTACAAGTTTGTACAAGGTTGTACAAGTGTGTACAAGGATGTACAAGTTTGTACAAGGGTGTACAAGTGTGTACGATAAGTAAAAGTGTGTACAAGGGTTTACAAGGTTTCCAATGTGTACAAGGTTGTACAATTGTGTACAAGGCTGTACAACTGTGTACAAGGTTGTACAATTGTGTACAAGGCTGTACAAGTGTGTACAAGGTTGTACAAGTGTGTACAAGGTTGTACAAGTGTTTACAAGGATGTACAAGTTTGTACAAGGGTGTACAAGTGTGTACGATGTGTAAAAGTTTGTACAAGGGTGTACAAGGTTGTACAAGTGTGTACAAGGTTGTACAATTGTGTACAAGGCTGTACAATTGTGTACAAGGCTTTACAAGTGTGTACAAGGCTGTACAAGTGTGTACAAGGTTGTACAAGTGTGTACAAGGCTGTACAATTTTTACAAGGCTGTACAAGTGTGTACAAGGTTGTACAATTGTGTACAAGGCTGTACAATTGTGTACAAGGCTGTACAACTGTGTACAAGGTTGTACAATTGTGTACAAGGCTGTACAAGTGTGTACAAGGTTGTACAAGTGTGTACAAGGTTGTACAAGTGTGTACAAGGATGTACAAGTTTGTACAAGGGTGTACAAGTGTGTACGATGTGTAAAAGTTTGTACAAGGGTGTACAAGGTTGTACAAGTGTGTACAAGGTTGTACAATTGTGTACAAGGCTGTACAACTGTGTACAAGGTTGTACAATTGTGTACAAGGCTGTACAAATGTGTACAAGGTTGTACAAGTGTGTATAAGGTTATACAAGTGTGTACAAGGATGTACAAGTTTGTACAAGGGTGTACAAGTGTGTACGATGTGTAAAAGTTTGTACAAGGGTGTACAAGGTTGTACAAGTGTGTACAAGGTTGTACAATTGTGTACAAGGCTGTACAATTTTGTACAAGGCTGTACAAGTGTGTACAAGGTTGTACAATTGTGTACAAGGCTGTACAATTGTGTACAAGGTTGTACAATTGTGTACAAGGCTGTACAAGTGTGTACAAGGTTGTACAAGTGTGTACAAGGTTGTACAAGTGTGTACAAGGTTGTACAAGTGTGTACAAGGTTGTACAAGTGTGTACAAGGTTGTACAAGTGTGTACAAGGTTGTACAATTGTGTGTCAGGTTGTACAATTTTGTACAAGGCTGTACAAGTGTGTACAAGGTTGTACAATTGTGTACAAGGCTGTACAATTGTGTACAAGGCTGTACAACTGTGTACAAGGTTGTACAATTGTGTACAAGGCTGTACAAGTGTGTACAAGGTTGTACAAGTGTGTACAAGGTTGTACAAGTGTGTACAAGGATGTACAAGTTTGTACAAGGGTGTACAAGTGTGTACGATGTGTAAAAGTTTGTACAAGGGTGTACAAGGTTGTACAAGTGTGTACAAGGTTGTACAATTGTGTACAAGGCTGTACAACTGTGTACAAGGTTGTACAATTGTGTACAAGGCTGTACAAATGTGTACAAGGTTGTACAAGTGTGTATAAGGTTATACAAGTGTGTACAAGGATGTACAAGTTTGTACAAGGGTGTACAAGTGTGTACGATGTGTAAAAGTTTGTACAAGGGTGTACAAGGTTGTACAAGTGTGTACAAGGTTGTACAATTGTGTACAAGGCTGTACAATTTTGTACAAGGCTGTACAAGTGTGTACAAGGTTGTACAATTGTGTACAAGGCTGTACAATTGTGTACAAGGTTGTACAATTGTGTACAAGGCTGTACAAGTGTGTACAAGGTTGTACAAGTGTGTACAAGGTTGTACAAGTGTGTACAAGGTTGTACAAGTGTGTACAAGGTTGTACAAGTGTGTACAAGGTTGTACAAGTGTGTACAAGGTTGTACAATTGTGTGTCAGGTTGTACAAGTGTGTACAAGGTTGTACAAGTGTGTACAAGGTTGTACAAGTGTGTACAAGGGTGTACAATCGTGTACAAGGATGTACAAGTTTGTACAAGTTTGTACAAGTTTGTACAAGGTTGTACAAGTGTGTACAAGGATGTACAAGTTTGTACAAGGTTGTACAAGTGTGTACAAGGATGTACAAGTTTGTACAAGGGAGTAAAAGTTTGTACAAGATTGTACAAGTGTGTACTGGGTTGTACAAGTGTGTACAAGATTGTATAAGTTTGTACAAGGATGTACAAGTGTGTACAAGGGTGTACAAGTGTGTACAAATGTGTACAAGTTTTACAAGGTTGTACAAGTGTGTACAAGGTTGTACAAGTTGTGTACAAGGTTGTACATGTGTGTACAAGGGTGTACAAGTTTTTACAAGGCTGTACAAGTGTGTACAAGGTTGTACAAGGTTGTACAAGGCTGTACAAGTGTGTACAAGGTTGTACAAGGTTGTACAAGTGTGTACATTGTGTACAAGTTTTTACAAGGTTGTACAAGTGTGTACAAGGTTGTACAAGTGTGTACAAGGCTGTACAATTGTGTACAAGGTTGTACAAGTGTGTACAAGGTTGTACAAGTGTGTACAAGGTTGTACAATTGTGTACAAGGCTGTACAAGTGTGTACAAGGTTGTACAAGTGTGTACAAGGCTGTACAATTGTGTACAAGGTTGTACAAGTGTGTACAAGGTTGTACAAGTGTGTACAAGGTTGTACAATTGTGTACAAGGCTGTACAAGTGTGTTCAAGGTTGTACAAGTGTGTACAAGGTTGTACAAGTGTGTACAAGGGTGTACAATTGTGTACAAGGATGTACAAGTGTGTACAAGGTTGTACAAGTGTGTACAAGGATGTACAAGTTTGTACAAGAGCTGTACAAGTGTGTACGAAGTGTAAAAGTTTGTACAAGGGTGTACAAGTTTGTACAAGTGTGTACAAGGTTGTACAATTGTGTACAAGGCTGTACAAGTGTGTACAAGGTTGTACAATTTTGTACAAGGCTGTACAAGTGTGTACAAGGTTGTACAAGTGTGTACAAGGCTCTACAATTGTGTACAAGGTTGTACAAGTGTGTACAAGGTAGTACAAGTGTGTACAAGGTTGTACAATTGTGTACAAGGCTGTACAAGTGTGTACAAGGTTGTACAATTGTGTACAAGGCTGTACAAGTGTGTAAAAGGTTGTACAAGTGTGTACAAGGTTGTACAAGTGTGTACAAGGTTGTACAAGTGTGTACAAGGTTGTACAAGTGTGTACAAGGTTGTTCAAGTGTGTACGAGGTTGTACAATTGTGTACATGGTTGTACAAGTGTGTACAAGGTTGTACAATTGTGTACAAGGCTGTACAAGTGTGTACAAGTTTGTACAAGGTTGTACAAGTGTGTACAAGGGTGTACAAGTTTTAACAAGGTTGTACAAGTGTGTACAAGGTTGTACAAGTGTGTACAAGGCTGTACAATTGTGTACAAGGTTGTACAAGTGTGTACAAGGTTGTACAAGTGTGTACAAGGTTGTACAATTGTGTACAAGGCTGTACAAGTGTGTACAAGGTTGTAAAAGTGTGTACAAGGCTGTACAATTGTGTACAAGGTTGTACAAGTGTGTACAAGGTTGTACAAGTGTGCACAAGGTTGTACAATTGTGTACAAGACTGTACAAGTGTGTACAAAGTTGTGCAAGTGTGTACAAGGTTGTGCAAGTGTGTACAAGGTTGTACAATTGTGTACAAGGTTGTACAAGTGTGTACAATGTTGTACAAGTGTGTACAATCGTGTACAAGGATGTACAAGTTTGTACAAGATTGTAAAATTGTGTACTGGGTTGTACAAGTGTGTACAAGATTGTATAAGTTTGTACAAGGTTGTACAAGTGTGTACAAGGGTGTACAAGTGTGTACAAATGTGTACAAGTGTGTACAGGGGTGTACAAGTTTGTACAACTGTGTACAAGTTTTACAAGGTTGTACAAGTGTGTACAAGGTTGTACAAGTTGTGTACTGGGTTGTACAAGTGTGTACAAGATTGTATAAGTTTGTACAAGGTTGTACAAGTGTGTACAAGGGTGTACAAGTGTGTACAAATGTGTACAAGTGTGTACAGGGGTGTACAAGTTTGTACAAGGGTGTACAAGTTTTACAAGGTTGTACAAGTGTGTACAAGGTTATACAAGTTGTGTACAAGGTTGTACATGTGTGTACAAGGGTGTACAAGTGTGTACAAGGTTGTACAAGTGTGTACAAGCTTGTACAAGTGTGTACAAGGGTGTACAAGTGTGTACAAGGTTGTACAAGTTTTTACAAGGTTGTACAAGTGTGTACAAGGCGGTAAAATCGTGTACAAGGATGTACAAGTTTGTACAAGTTTGTACAAGGTTGTACAAGTGTGTACAAGGATGTACAAGTTTGTACAAGGGTGTACAAGTGTGTACGATAAGTAAAAGTGTGTACAAGGGTGTACAAGGTTGTACAAGTTTGTACAAGGTTGTACAATTGTGTACAAGGCTGTACAAGTGTGTACAAAGTTGTACAATTGTGTACAAGGCTGTACAAGTGTGTACAAGATTGTACAAGTGTGTACAAGGTTGTACAAGTGTGTACAAGGATGTACAAGTTTGTACAAGGGTGTACAAGTGTGTACGATGTGTAAAAGTTTGTACAAGTGTGTACAAGGTTGTACAAGTGTGTACAAGGTTGTACAATTGTGTACAAGGCTGTACAAGTGTGTACAAGGTTGTACAATTTTGTACAAGGCTGTACAAGTGTGTACAAGGTTGTACAAGTGTGTACAAGGCTGTACAATTGTGTACAAGGTTGTACAAGTGTGTACAAGGTTGTACAAGTGTGTACAAGGTTGTACAATTGTGTAGAAGGCTGTACAAGTGTGTACAAGGTTGTACAAGTGCGTACAAGGTTGTACAAGTGCGTACAAGGTTGTAGAAGTGTGTACAAGGTTGTACAAGTGTGTACAAGGTTGTACAAGTGTGTACAAGGTTGTACAAGTGTGTACAAGGTTGTACAATTGTGTATCAGGTTGTACAAGTGTGTACAAGGATATACAAGTTTGTACAAGTGTGTACAATCGTGTACAAGGATGTACAAGTTTGTACAAGGGTGTACAAGGTTGTACAAGTGTGTACAAGGTTGTACAATTGTGTACAAGGCTGTACAATTTTGTACAAGTCTGTACAAGTGTGTACAAGGCTGTACAAGTGTGTACAAGGTTGTACAATTGTGTACAAGGCTGTACAATTGTGTACAAGGTTGTACAAGTGTGTACAAGGTTGTACAAGTGTGTACAAGGTTGTACAATTGTGTACAAGGCTGTACAAGTGTGTACAAGGTTGTACAAGTGTGTACAAGGTTGTACAAGTGTGTACAAGGTTGTACAAGTGTGTACAAGGTTGTACAAGTGTGTACAAGGTTGTACAAGTGTGTACAAGGTTGTACAATTGTGTGTCAGGTTGTACAAGTGTGTACAAGGTTGTACAAGTGTGTACAAGGGTGCACAAGTGTGTACAAGGGTGTACAATCGTGTACAAGCTTGTACAAGTGTGTACAAGGGTGTACAGGTTTGTACAAGGTTGTACAAGTGTGTACAAGGGTGTACAAATGTGTACAAGGATGTAAAAGTTTGTACAAGTGTGTACAAGTTTGTACAAGGTTGTACAAGTGTGTACAAGGTTTTACAATTGTGTACAAGGTTGTACAAGTGTGTACAAGGTTGTACAAGTGTGTACAAGGTTGTACAAGTGTGTACAAGGTTGTACAAGTGTGTACAAGGTTGTACAAGTGTGTACAACTTGTACAAGTGTGTACAAGCTTGTACAAGTGTGTACAAGGTTGTACAAGTTTGTACAAGGTTGTACAAGTGTGTACAAGTTTGTACAAGTGTGTACAAGTTTGTACAAGGTTGTACAAATGTGTACAAGGGTGTACAAAAGTGTACAAGGGTGCACAAGTTTGAACAAAGGTGTACAAGTGTGTACAAGCTTGTACAAGTGTGTACAAGCTTGTACAAGTGTGTACAAGCTTGTACAAGTGTGTACAAGGGTGTACAGGTTTGTACAAGGTTGTACAAGTGTGTACAAGGGTGTACAAGTGTGTACAAGGTTGTACAAGTGTGTACAAGCTTGTACAAGTGTGTACAAGGGTGTACAAGTGTGTACAAGGTTGTACAAGTTTTTACATGGTTGTACAAGTGTGTACAAGGTTGTACAAGTGTGTACAAGGTTGTACAAGTGTGTACAAGGTTGTACAAGTGTGTACAAGGTTGTACAAGTATGTACAAGGTTGTACAAGTGTGTACAAGGTTGTACAAGTGTGTACAAGGTTGTACAAGTGTGTACAAGGTTGTACAAGTGTGTACAAGGTTGTACAAGTCTGTACAAGGTTGTACAAGTGTGTACAAGGTTGTACAAGTGTGTACAAGGTTGTACAAGTGTGTACAAGGGTGTACAAGTGTGTACAAGGTTGTACAAGTTTTTACAAGGTTGTACAAGTGTGTACAAGGGTGTAAAATCGTGTACAAGGATGTACAAGTTTGTACAAGTTTGTACAAGGTTGTACAAGTGTGTACAAGGATGTACAAGTTTGTACAAGGGTGTACAAGTGTGTACGATAAGTAAAAGTGTGTACAAGGGTGTACAAGGTTGTACAAGTGTGTACAAGGTTGTACAATTGTGTACAAGGCTGTACAACTGTGTACAAGGTTGTACAATTGTGTACAAGGCTGTACAAGTGTGTACAAGGTTGTACAAGTGTGTACAAGGTTGTACAAGTGTGTACAAGGATGTACAAGTTTGTACAAGGGTGTACAAGTGTGTACGATGTGTAAAAGTTTGTACAAGGGTGTACAAGGTTGTACAAGTGTGTACAAGGTTGTACAATTGTGTACAAGGCTGTACAATTTTGTACAAGGCTGTACAAGTGTGTACAAGGCTGTACAAGTGTGTACAAGGTTGTACAATTGTGTACAAGGCTGTACAAGTGTGTACAAGGTTGTACAAGTGTGTACAAGGTTGTACAATTGTGTATCAGGTTGTACAAGTGTGTACAAGGTTGTACAAGTGTGTACAAGGGTGTACAATCGTGTACAAGGATGTACAAGTTTGTAAAAGTTTGTACAAGTTTGTACAAGTTTGTACAAGTTTGTACAAGTGTGTACAAGGATGTACAAGTTTGTACAAGGGTGCACAAGTGTGTACAAGGGTGTACAATCGTGTACAAGCTTGTACAAGTGTGTACAAGGGTGTACAGGTTTGTACAAGGTTGTACAAGGTTGTACAAGTGTGTACAATGGTGTACAAATGTGTACAAGGATGTAAAAGTTTGTACAATTGTGTACAAGTTTGTACAAGGTTGTACAAGTGTGTACAAGGTTGTACAATTGTGTACAAGGCTGTACAAGTGTGTACAAGGTTGTACAAGTGTGTACAAGGTTGTACAAGTGTGTACAAGGTTGTACAAGTGTGTATCAGGTTGTACAAGTGTGTACAAGGTTGTACAAGTGTGTACAAGGGTGTACAATCGTGTACAAGGATGTACAAGTTTGTAAAAGTTTGTACAAGTTTGTACAAGTTTGTACAAGGTTGTACAAGTGTGTACAAGGATGTACAAGTTTGTACAAGGGTGCACAAGTGTGTACAAGGGTGTACAATCGTGTACAAGCTTGTACAAGTGTGTACAAGGGTGTACAGGTTTGTACAAGGTTGTACAAGGTTGTACAAGTGTGTACAAGGGTGTACAAATGTGTACAAGGTTGTACAAGTGTGTACAAGGTTGTACAAGTGTGTACAAGGTTGTACAAGTGTGTACAAGGGTGTACAAGTGTGTACAAGGTTGTACAAGTGTGTACAAGGTTGTACAAGTGTGTACAAGGGTGTACAAGTGTGTACAAGGTTGTACAAGTTTTTACAAGGTTGTACAAGTGTGTACAAGGGTGTAAAATCGTGTACAAGGATGTACAAGTTTGTACAGGTTTGTACAAGGTTGTACAAGTGTGTACAATTATGTACAAGTGTGTACAAGGATGTACAAGTTTGTACAAGGGTGTACAAGTGTGTACGATAAGTAAAAGTGTGTACAAGGGTGTACAAGGTTGTACAAGTGTGTACAAGGTTGTACAATTGTGTACAAGGCTGTACAACTGTGTACAAGGTTGTACAATTGTGTACAAGGCTGTACAAGTGTGTACAAGGTTGTACAAGTGTGTACAAGGTTGTACAAGTGTGTACAAGGATGTACAAGTTTGTACAAGGGTGTACAAGTGTGTACGATGTGTAAAAGTTTGTACAAGGGTGTACAAGGTTGTACAAGTGTGTACAAGGTTGTACAATTGTGTACAAGGCTGTACAAGTGTGTACAAGATTGTACAAGTGTGTACAAGGTTGTACAAGTGTGTACAAGGATGTACAAGTTTGTACAAGGGTGTACAAGTGTGTACGATGTGTAAAAGTTTGTACAAGGGTGTACAAGGTTGTACAAGTGTGTACAAGGTTGTACAATTGTGTACAAGGCTGTACAAGTGTGTACAAGGTTGTACAATTTTGTACAAGGCTGTACAATTGTGTACAAGGTTGTACAAGTGTGTACAAGGCTGTACAATTGTGTACAAGGTTGTACAAGTGTGTACAAGGTTGTACAATTGTGTATCAGGTTGTACAAGTGTGTACAAGGTTGTACAAGTGTGTACAAGGGTGTACAATCGTGTACAAGGATGTACAAGTTTGTAAAAGTTTGTACAAGTTTGTACAAGTTTGTACAAGGTTGTACAAGTGTGTACAAGGATGTACAAGTTTGTACAAGGGTGCACAAGTGTGTACAAGGGTGTACAATCGTGTACAAGCTTGTACAAGTGTGTACAAGGGTGTACAGGTTTGTACAAGGTTGTACAAGGTTGTACAAGTGTGTACAAGGGTGTACAAATGTGTACAAGGATGTAAAAGTTTGTACAAGTGTGTACAAGTTTGTACAAGGTTGTACAAGTGTGTACAAGGTTTTACAATTGTGTACAAGGTTGTACAAGTGTGTACAAGGTTGTACAAGTGTGTACAAGGTTGTACAAGTGTGTACAAGGTTGTATAAGTGTGTACAACTTGTACAAGTGTGTACAAGCTTGTACAAGTGTGTACAAGGTTGTACAAGTGTGTACAAGGTTGTACAAGTGTGTACAAAGTTGTGCAATTGTGTACAAGGCTGTACAAGTGTGTACAAGGTTGTACAAGTGTGTACAAGGCTGTACAATTGTGTACAAGGTTGTACAAGTGTGTACAAGGTTGTACAGGTGTGTACAAGTTGTACAATTGTGTACAAGGCTGTACAAGTGTGTTCAAGGTTGTACAAGTGTGTACAAGGTTGTACAAGTGTGTACAAGGGTGTACAATTGTGTACAAGGATGTACAAGTGTGTACAAGGTTGTACAAGTGTGTACAAGGATGTACAAGTTTGTACAAGGGCTGTACAAGTGTGTACGAAGTGTAAATGTTTGTACAAGGGTGTACAAGTTTGTACAAGTGTGTACAAGGTTGTACAATTGTGTACAAGGCTGTACAAGTGTGTACAAGGTTGTACAATTTTGTACAAATCTGTACAAGTGTGTACAAGGTTGTACAAGTGTGTACAGGGCTCTACAATTGTGTACAAGGTTGTACAAGTGTGTACAAGGTTGTACAAGTGTGTACAAGGTTGTACAATTGTGTACAAGGCTGTACAAGTGTGTAAAAGGTTGTACAAGTGTGTACAAGGTCGTACAAGTGTGTACAAGGTTGTACAAGTGTGTACAAGGTTGTTCAAGTGTGTACAAGGTTGTACAAGTGTGTACGAGGTTTCACAATTGTGTACAAGGTTGTACAAGTGTGTACAAGGTTGTACAATTGTGTACAAGGCTGTACAATGTGTACAAGGTTGTACAAGGTTGTACAAGTGTGTACAAGGGTGTACAAGTTTTAACAAGGTTGTACAAGTGTGTACAAGGTTGTACAAGTGTGTACAAGGCTGTACAATTGTGTACAAGGTTGTACAAGTGTGTACAAGGTTGTACAAGTGTGTACAAGGTTGTACAATTGTGTACAAGGCTGTACAAGTGTGTACAAGGTTGTACAAGTGTGTACAAGGCTGTACAATTGTGTACAAGGTTGTACAAGTGTGTACAAGGTTGTACAAGTGTGTACAAGGTTGTACAATTGTGTACAAGACTGTACAAGTGTGTACAAAGTTGTGCAAGTGTGTACAAGGTTGTACAAGTGTGTACAAGGTTGTACAATTGTGTACAAGGTTGTACAAGTGTGTACAAGGTTGTACAAGTGTGTACAAGGGTGTACAATCGTGTACAAGGATGTACAAGTTTGTACAAGATTGTACAAGTGTGTACTGGGTTGTACAAGTGTGTACAAGATTGTATAAGTTTGTACAAGGTTGTACAAGTGTGTACAAGGGTTTACAAGTGTGTACAAATGTGTACAATTGTGTACAGGGGTGTACAAGTTTGTACAAGGGTGTACAAGTTTTACAAGGTTGTTCAAGTGTGTACAAGGTTGTACAAGTTGTGTACTGGGTTGTACAAGTGTGTACAAGATTGTATAAGTTTGTACAAGGTTGTACAAGTGTGTACAAGGGTGTACAAGTGTGTACAAATGTGTACAAGTGTGTACAGGGGTGTACAAGTTTGTACAAGGGTGTACAAGTTTTACAAGGTTGTACAAGTGTGTACAAGGTTGTACAAGTTGTGTACAAGGTTGTACATGTGTGTACAAGGGTGTACAAGTGTGTACAAGGTTGTACAAGTGTGTACAAGCTTGTACAAGTGTGTACAAGGGTGTACAAGTGTGTACAAGGTTGTACAAGTTTTTACAAGGTTGTACAAGTGTGTACAAGGCGGTAAAATCGTGTACAAGGATGTACAAGTTTGTACAAGTTTGTACAAGGTTGTACAAGTGTGTACAAGGATGTACAAGTTTGTACAAGGGTGTACAAGTGTGTACGATAAGTAAAAGTGTGTACAAGGGTGTACAAGGTTGTACAAGTGTGTACAAGGTTGTACAATTGTGTACAAGGCTGTACAAGTGTGTACAAGGTTGTACAATTGTGTACAAGGCTGTACAAGTGTGTACAAGATTGTACAAGTGTGTACAAGGTTGTACAAGTGTGTACAAGGATGTACAAGTTTGTACAAGGGTGTACAAGTGTGTACGATGTGTAAAAGTTTGTACAAGGGTGTACAAGGTTGTACAAGTGTGTACAAGGTTGTACAATTGTGTACAAGGCTGTACAAGTGTGTACAAGGTTGTACAATTTTGTACAAGGCTGTACAAGTGTGTACAAGGTTGTATAAGTGTGTACAAGGCTGTACAATTGTGTACAAGGTTGTACAAGTGTGTACAAGGTTGTACAAGTGTGTACAAGGTTGTACAATTGTGTACAAGGCTGTACAAGTGTGTACAAGGTTGTACAAGTGTGTACAAGGTTGTACAAGTGTGTACAAGGTTGTACAAGTGTGTACAAGGTTGTACAAGTGTGTACAAGGTTGTACAAGTGTGTACAAGGTTGTACAATTGTGTATCAGGTTGTACAAGTGTGTACAAGGTTGTACAAGTGTGTACAAGGGTGTACAATCGTGTACAAGGATGTACAAGTTTGTAAAAGTTTGTACAAGTTTGTACAAGTTTGTACAAGGTTGTACAAGTGTGTACAAGGATGTACAAGTTTGTACAAGGGTGCACAAGTGTGTACAAGGGTGTACAATCGTGTACAAGCTTGTACAAGTGTGTACAAGGGTGTACAGGTTTGTACAAGGTTGTACAAGTGTGTACAAGGGTGTACAAATGTGTACAAGGATGTAAAAGTTTGTACAAGTGTGTACAAGTTTGTACAAGGTTGTACAAGTGTGTACAAGGTTTTACAATTGTGTACAAGGTTGTACAAGTGTGTACAAGGTTGTACAAGTGTGTACAAGGTTGTACAAGTGTGTACAACTTGTACAAGTGTGTACAAGCTTGTACAAGTGTGTACAAGGTTGTACAAGTTTGTACAAGGTTGTACAAGTGTGTACAAGTTTGTACAAGTGTGTACAAGTTTGTACAAGGTTGTACAAATGTGTACAAGGGTGTACAAAAGTGTACAAGGGTGCACAAGTTTGAACAAAGGTGTACAAGTGTGTACAAGCTTGTACAAGTGTGTACAAGCTTGTACAAGTGTGTACAAGCTTGTACAAGTGTGTACAAGGGTGTACAGGTTTGTACAAGGTTGTACAAGTGTGTACAAGGGTGTACAAGTGTGTACAAGGTTGTACAAGTGTGTACAAGCTTGTACAAGTGTGTACAAGGGTGTACAAGTGTGTACAAGGTTGTACAAGTTTTTACATGGTTGTACAAGTGTGTACAAGGTTGTACAAGTGTGTACAAGGTTGTACAAGTGTGTACAAGGTTGTACAAGTGTGTACAAGGTTGTACAAGTATGTACAAGGTTGTACAAGTGTGTACAAGGTTGTACAAGTGTGTACAAGGTTGTACAAGTGTGTACAAGGTTGTACAAGTGTGTACAAGGTTGTACAAGTGTGTACAAGGTTGTACAAGTGTGTACAAGGTTGTACAAGTGTGTACAAGGTTGTACAAGTGTATACAAGGGTGTACAAGTGTGTACAAGGTTGTACAAGTTTTTACAAGGTTGTACAAGTGTGTACAAGGGTGTAAAATCGTGTACAAGGATGTACAAGTTTGTACAAGTTTGTACAAGGTTGTACAAGTGTGTACAAGGATGTACAAGTTTGTACAAGGGTGTACAAGTGTGTACGATAAGTAAAAGTGTGTACAAGGGTGTACAAGGTTGTACAAGTGTGTACAAGGTTGTACAATTGCGTACAAGGCTGTACAACTGTGTACAAGGTTGTACAATTGTGTACAAGGCTGTACAAGTGTGTACAAGGTTGTACAAGTGTGTACAAGGTTGTACAAGTGTGTACAAGGATGTACAAGTTTGTACAAGGGTGTACAAGTGTGTACGATGTGTAAAAGTTTGTACAAGGGTGTACAAGGTTGTACAAGTGTGTACAAGGTTGTACAATTGTGTACAAGGCTGTACAATTTTGTACAAGGCTGTACAAGTGTGTACAAGGCTGTACAAGTGTGTACAAAGTTGTACAATTGTGTACAAGGCTGTACAAGTGTGTACAAGGTTGTACAAGTGTGTACAAGGTTGTACAATTGTGTATCAGGTTGTACAAGTGTGTACAAGGTTGTACAAGTGTGTACAAGTTTGTACAAGGTTGTACAAATGTGTACAAGGGTGTACAAAAGTGTACAAGGGTGCACAAGTTTGAACAAAGGTGTACAAGTGTGTACAAGCTTGTACAAGTGTGTACAAGCTTGTACAAGTGTGTACAAGCTTGTACAAGTGTGTACAAGGGTGTACAGGTTTGTACAAGGTTGTACAAGTGTGTACAAGGGTGTACAAGTGTGTACAAGGTTGTACAAGTGTGTACAAGCTTGTACAAGTGTGTACAAGGGTGTACAAGTGTGTACAAGGTTGTACAAGTTTTTACATGGTTGTACAAGTGTGTACAAGGTTGTACAAGTGTGTACAAGGTTGTACAAGTGTGTACAAGGTTGTACAAGTGTGTACAAGGTTGTACAAGTGTGTACAAGGTTGTACAAGTGTGTACAAGGTTGTACAAGTGTGTACAAGGTTGTACAAGTGTGTACAAGGTTGTACAAGTGTGTACAAGGTTGTACAAGTGTGTACAAGGTTGTACAAGTGTGTACAAGGTTGTACAAGTGTATACAAGGGTGTACAAGTGTGTACAAGGTTGTACAAGTTTTTACAAGGTTGTACAAGTGTGTACAAGGGTGTAAAATCGTGTACAAGGATGTACAAGTTTGTACAAGTTTGTACAAGGTTGTACAAGTGTGTACAAGGTTGTACAAGTGTGTACAAGGATGTACAAGTTTGTACAAGGGTGTACAAGTGTGTACGATAAGTAAAAGTGTGTACAAGGGTGTACAAGGTTGTACAAGTGTGTACAAGGTTGTACAATTGCGTACAAGGCTGTACAACTGTGTACAAGGTTGTACAATTGTGTACAAGGCTGTACAAGTGTGTACAAGGTTGTACAAGTGTGTACAAGGTTGTACAAGTGTGTACAAGTTTGTACAAGTGTGTACAAGTTTGTACAAGGTTGTACAAATGTGTACAAGGGTGTACAAAAGTGTACAAGGGTGCACAAGTTTGAACAAAGGTGTACAAGTGTGTACAAGCTTGTACAAGTGTGTACAAGCTTGTACAAGTGTGTACAAGCTTGTACAAGTGTGTACAAGGTTGTACAAGTGTGTACAAGGTTGTACAAGTGTGTACAAGGTTGTACAAGTGTGTACAAGGTTGTACAAGTGTGTACAAGGTTGTACAAGTGTGTACAAGGTTGTACAAGTGTGTACAAGGTTGTACAAGTGTATACAAGGGTGTACAAGTGTGTACAAGGTTGTACAAGTTTTTACAAGGTTGTACAAGTGTGTACAAGGGTGTAAAATCGTGTACAAGGATGTACAAGTTTGTACAAGTTTGTACAAGGTTGTACAAGTGTGTACAAGGATGTACAAGTTTGTACAAGGGTGTACAAGTGTGTACGATAAGTAAAAGTGTGTACAAGGGTGTACAAGGTTGTACAAGTGTGTACAAGGTTGTACAATTGCGTACAAGGCTGTACAACTGTGTACAAGGTTGTACAATTGTGTACAAGGCTGTACAAGTGTGTACAAGGTTGTACAAGTGTGTACAAGGTTGTACAAGTGTGTACAAGGATGTACAAGTTTGTACAAGGGTGTACAAGTGTGTACGATGTGTAAAAGTTTGTACAAGGGTGTACAAGGTTGTACAAGTGTGTACAAGGTTGTACAATTGTGTACAAGGCTGTACAATTTTGTACAAGGCTGTACAAGTGTGTACAAGGCTGTACAAGTGTGTACAAAGTTGTACAATTGTGTACAAGGCTGTACAAGTGTGTACAAGGTTGTACAAGTGTGTACAAGGTTGTACAATTGTGTATCAGGTTGTACAAGTGTGTACAAGGTTGTACAAGTGTGTACAAGGGTGTACAATCGTGTACAAGGATGTACAAGTTTGTAAAAGTTTGTACAAGTTTGTACAAGTTTGTACAAGGTTGTACAAGTGTGTACAAGGATGTACAAGTTTGTACAAGGGTGCACAAGTGTGTACAAGGGTGTACAATCGTGTACAAGCTTGTACAAGTGTGTACAAGGGTGTACAGGTTTGTACAAGGTTGTACAAGGTTGTACAAGTGTGTACAATGGTGTACAAATGTGTACAAGGATGTAAAAGTTTGTACAATTGTGTACAAGTTTGTACAAGGTTGTACAAGTGTGTACAAGGTTGTACAATTGTGTACAAGGCTGTACAAGTGTGTACAAGGTTGTACAAGTGTGTACAAGGTTGTACAAGTGTGTACAAGGTTGTACAAGTGTGTATCAGGTTGTACAAGTGTGTACAAGGTTGTACAAGTGTGTACAAGGGTGTACAATCGTGTACAAGGATGTACAAGTTTGTAAAAGTTTGTACAAGTTTGTACAAGTTTGTACAAGGTTGTACAAGTGTGTACAAGGATGTACAAGTTTGTACAAGGGTGCACAAGTGTGTACAAGGGTGTACAATCGTGTACAAGCTTGTACAAGTGTGTACAAGGGTGTACAGGTTTGTACAAGGTTGTACAAGGTTGTACAAGTGTGTACAAGGGTGTACAAATGTGTACAAGGTTGTACAAGTGTGTACAAGGTTGTACAAGTGTGTACAAGGTTGTACAAGTGTGTACAAGGTTGTACAAGTGTGTACAAGGTTGTACAAGTGTGTACAAGGTTGTACAAGTGTGTACAAGGGTGTACAAGTGTGTACAATGGTGTACAAATGTGTACAAGGATGTAAAAGTTTGTACAATTGTGTACAAGTTTGTACAAGGTTGTACAAGTGTGTACAAGGTTGTACAATTGTGTACAAGGCTGTACAAGTGTGTACAAGGTTGTACAAGTGTGTACAAGGTTGTACAAGTGTGTACAAGGTTGTACAAGTGTGTATCAGGTTGTACAAGTGTGTACAAGGTTGTACAAGTGTGTACAAGGGTGTACAATCGTGTACAAGGATGTACAAGTTTGTAAAAGTTTGTACAAGTTTGTACAAGTTTGTACAAGGTTGTACAAGTGTGTACAAGGATGTACAAGTTTGTACAAGGGTGCACAAGTGTGTACAAGGGTGTACAATCGTGTACAAGCTTGTACAAGTGTGTACAAGGGTGTACAGGTTTGTACAAGGTTGTACAAGGTTGTACAAGTGTGTACAAGGGTGTACAAATGTGTACAAGGTTGTACAAGTGTGTACAAGGTTGTACAAGTGTGTACAAGGTTGTACAAGTGTGTACAAGGGTGTACAAGTGTGTACAAGGTTGTACAAGTGTGTACAAGGTTGTACAAGTGTGTACAAGGGTGTACAAGTGTGTACAAGGTTGTACAAGTTTTTACAAGGTTGTACAAGTGTGTACAAGGGTGTAAAATCGTGTACAAGGATGTACAAGTTTGTACAGGTTTGTACAAGGTTGTACAAGTGTGTACAATTATGTACAAGTGTGTACAAGGATGTACAAGTTTGTACAAGGGTGTACAAGTGTGTACGATAAGTAAAAGTGTGTACAAGGGTGTACAAGGTTGTACAAGTGTGTACAAGGTTGTACAATTGTGTACAAGGCTGTACAACTGTGTACAAGGTTGTACAATTGTGTACAAGGCTGTACAAGTGTGTACAAGGTTGTACAAGTGTGTACAAGGTTGTACAAGTGTGTACAAGGATGTACAAGTTTGTACAAGGGTGTACAAGTGTGTACGATGTGTAAAAGTTTGTACAAGGGTGTACAAGGTTGTACAAGTGTGTACAAGGTTGTACAATTGTGTACAAGGCTGTACAAGTGTGTACAAGATTGTACAAGTGTGTACAAGGTTGTACAAGTGTGTACAAGGATGTACAAGTTTGT
Organism: Macrosteles quadrilineatus; assembly: GCF_028750875.1. Taxonomy (NCBI): domain Eukaryota; kingdom Metazoa; phylum Arthropoda; class Insecta; order Hemiptera; family Cicadellidae; genus Macrosteles; species Macrosteles quadrilineatus. The sequence goes on along the minus strand of NW_026543162.1, from coordinate 20,063 downwards.
ACAAGGGTGTACAAGTGTGTACGATGTGTAAAAGTTTGTACAAGGGTGTACAAGGTTGTACAAGTGTGTACAAGGTTGTACAATTGTGTACAAGGCTGTACAAGTGTGTACAAGGTTGTACAATTTTGTACAAGGCTGTACAATTGTGTACAAGGTTGTACAAGTGTGTACAAGGCTGTACAATTGTGTACAAGGTTGTACAAGTGTGTACAAGGTTGTACAATTGTGTATCAGGTTGTACAAGTGTGTACAAGGTTGTACAAGTGTGTACAAGGGTGTACAATCGTGTACAAGGATGTACAAGTTTGTAAAAGTTTGTACAAGTTTGTACAAGTTTGTACAAGGTTGTACAAGTGTGTACAAGGATGTACAAGTTTGTACAAGGGTGCACAAGTGTGTACAAGGGTGTACAATCGTGTACAAGCTTGTACAAGTGTGTACAAGGGTGTACAGGTTTGTACAAGGTTGTACAAGGTTGTACAAGTGTGTACAAGGGTGTACAAATGTGTACAAGGATGTAAAAGTTTGTACAAGTGTGTACAAGTTTGTACAAGGTTGTACAAGTGTGTACAAGGTTTTACAATTGTGTACAAGGTTGTACAAGTGTGTACAAGGTTGTACAAGTGTGTACAAGGTTGTACAAGTGTGTACAAGGTTGTATAAGTGTGTACAACTTGTACAAGTGTGTACAAGCTTGTACAAGTGTGTACAAGGTTGTACAAGTGTGTACAAGGTTGTACAAGTGTGTACAAAGTTGTGCAATTGTGTACAAGGCTGTACAAGTGTGTACAAGGTTGTACAAGTGTGTACAAGGCTGTACAATTGTGTACAAGGTTGTACAAGTGTGTACAAGGTTGTACAGGTGTGTACAAGTTGTACAATTGTGTACAAGGCTGTACAAGTGTGTTCAAGGTTGTACAAGTGTGTACAAGGTTGTACAAGTGTGTACAAGGGTGTACAATTGTGTACAAGGATGTACAAGTGTGTACAAGGTTGTACAAGTGTGTACAAGGATGTACAAGTTTGTACAAGGGCTGTACAAGTGTGTACGAAGTGTAAATGTTTGTACAAGGGTGTACAAGTTTGTACAAGTGTGTACAAGGTTGTACAATTGTGTACAAGGCTGTACAAGTGTGTACAAGGTTGTACAATTTTGTACAAATCTGTACAAGTGTGTACAAGGTTGTACAAGTGTGTACAGGGCTCTACAATTGTGTACAAGGTTGTACAAGTGTGTACAAGGTTGTACAAGTGTGTACAAGGTTGTACAATTGTGTACAAGGCTGTACAAGTGTGTAAAAGGTTGTACAAGTGTGTACAAGGTTGTACAAGTGTGTACAAGGTTGTACAAGTGTGTACAAGGTTGTTCAAGTGTGTACAAGGTTGTACAAGTGTGTACGAGGTTTCACAATTGTGTACAAGGTTGTACAAGTGTGTACAAGGTTGTACAATTGTGTACAAGGCTGTACAATGTGTACAAGGTTGTACAAGGTTGTACAAGTGTGTACAAGGGTGTACAAGTTTTAACAAGGTTGTACAAGTGTGTACAAGGTTGTACAAGTGTGTACAAGGCTGTACAATTGTGTACAAGGTTGTACAAGTGTGTACAAGGTTGTACAAGTGTGTACAAGGTTGTACAATTGTGTACAAGGCTGTACAAGTGTGTACAAGGTTGTACAAGTGTGTACAAGGCTGTACAATTGTGTACAAGGTTGTACAAGTGTGTACAAGGTTGTACAAGTGTGTACAAGGTTGTACAATTGTGTACAAGACTGTACAAGTGTGTACAAAGTTGTGCAAGTGTGTACAAGGTTGTACAAGTGTGTACAAGGTTGTACAATTGTGTACAAGGTTGTACAAGTGTGTACAAGGTTGTACAAGTGTGTACAAGGGTGTACAATCGTGTACAAGGATGTACAAGTTTGTACAAGATTGTACAAGTGTGTACTGGGTTGTACAAGTGTGTACAAGATTGTATAAGTTTGTACAAGGTTGTACAAGTGTGTACAAGGGTTTACAAGTGTGTACAAATGTGTACAATTGTGTACAGGGGTGTACAAGTTTGTACAAGGGTGTACAAGTTTTACAAGGTTGTTCAAGTGTGTACAAGGTTGTACAAGTTGTGTACTGGGTTGTACAAGTGTGTACAAGATTGTATAAGTTTGTACAAGGTTGTACAAGTGTGTACAAGGGTGTACAAGTGTGTACAAATGTGTACAAGTGTGTACAGGGGTGTACAAGTTTGTACAAGGGTGTACAAGTTTTACAAGGTTGTACAAGTGTGTACAAGGTTGTACAAGTTGTGTACAAGGTTGTACATGTGTGTACAAGGGTGTACAAGTGTGTACAAGGTTGTACAAGTGTGTACAAGCTTGTACAAGTGTGTACAAGGGTGTACAAGTGTGTACAAGGTTGTACAAGTTTTTACAAGGTTGTACAAGTGTGTACAAGGCGGTAAAATCGTGTACAAGGATGTACAAGTTTGTACAAGTTTGTACAAGGTTGTACAAGTGTGTACAAGGATGTACAAGTTTGTACAAGGGTGTACAAGTGTGTACGATAAGTAAAAGTGTGTACAAGGGTGTACAAGGTTGTACAAGTGTGTACAAGGTTGTACAATTGTGTACAAGGCTGTACAAGTGTGTACAAGGTTGTACAATTGTGTACAAGGCTGTACAAGTGTGTACAAGATTGTACAAGTGTGTACAAGGTTGTACAAGTGTGTACAAGGATGTACAAGTTTGTACAAGGGTGTACAAGTGTGTACGATGTGTAAAAGTTTGTACAAGGGTGTACAAGGTTGTACAAGTGTGTACAAGGTTGTACAATTGTGTACAAGGCTGTACAAGTGTGTACAAGGTTGTACAATTTTGTACAAGGCTGTACAAGTGTGTACAAGGTTGTACAAGTGCGTACAAGGCTGTACAATTGTGTACAAGGTTGTACAAGTGTGTACAAGGTTGTACAAGTGTGTACAAGGTTGTACAATTGTGTACAAGGCTGTACAAGTGTGTACAAGGTTGTACAAGTGTGTACAAGGTTGTACAAGTGTGTACAAGGTTGTACAAGTGTGTACAAGGTTGTACAAGTGTGTACAAGGTTGTACAAGTGTGTACAAGGTTGTACAATTGTGTATCAGGTTGTACAAGTGTGTACAAGGTTGTACAAGTGTGTACAAGGGTGTACAATCGTGTACAAGGATGTACAAGTTTGTAAAAGTTTGTACAAGTTTGTACAAGTTTGTACAAGGTTGTACAAGTGTGTACAAGGATGTACAAGTTTGTACAAGGGTGCACAAGTGTGTACAAGGGTGTACAATCGTGTACAAGCTTGTACAAGTGTGTACAAGGGTGTACAGGTTTGTACAAGGTTGTACAAGTGTGTACAAGGGTGTACAAATGTGTACAAGGATGTAAAAGTTTGTACAAGTGTGTACAAGTTTGTACAAGGTTGTACAAGTGTGTACAAGGTTTTACAATTGTGTACAAGGTTGTACAAGTGTGTACAAGGTTGTACAAGTGTGTACAAGGTTGTACAAGTGTGTACAACTTGTACAAGTGTGTACAAGCTTGTACAAGTGTGTACAAGGTTGTACAAGTTTGTACAAGGTTGTACAAGTGTGTACAAGTTTGTACAAGTGTGTACAAGTTTGTACAAGGTTGTACAAATGTGTACAAGGGTGTACAAAAGTGTACAAGGGTGCACAAGTTTGAACAAAGGTGTACAAGTGTGTACAAGCTTGTACAAGTGTGTACAAGCTTGTACAAGTGTGTACAAGCTTGTACAAGTGTGTACAAGCTTGTACAAGTGTGTACAAGGGTGTACAGGTTTGTACAAGGTTGTACAAGTGTGTACAAGGGTGTACAAGTGTGTACAAGGTTGTACAAGTGTGTACAAGCTTGTACAAGTGTGTACAAGGGTGTACAAGTGTGTACAAGGTTGTACAAGTTTTTACATGGTTGTACAAGTGTGTACAAGGTTGTACAAGTGTGTACAAGGTTGTACAAGTGTGTACAAGGTTGTACAAGTGTGTACAAGGTTGTACAAGTATGTACAAGGTTGTACAAGTGTGTACAAGGTTGTACAAGTGTGTACAAGGTTGTACAAGTGTGTACAAGGTTGTACAAGTGTGTACAAGGTTGTACAAGTGTGTACAAGGTTGTACAAGTGTGTACAAGGTTGTACAAGTGTGTACAAGGTTGTACAAGTGTATACAAGGGTGTACAAGTGTGTACAAGGTTGTACAAGTTTTTACAAGGTTGTACAAGTGTGTACAAGGGTGTAAAATCGTGTACAAGGATGTACAAGTTTGTACAAGTTTGTACAAGGTTGTACAAGTGTGTACAAGGATGTACAAGTTTGTACAAGGGTGTACAAGTGTGTACGATAAGTAAAAGTGTGTACAAGGGTGTACAAGGTTGTACAAGTGTGTACAAGGTTGTACAATTGCGTACAAGGCTGTACAACTGTGTACAAGGTTGTACAATTGTGTACAAGGCTGTACAAGTGTGTACAAGGTTGTACAAGTGTGTACAAGGTTGTACAAGTGTGTACAAGGATGTACAAGTTTGTACAAGGGTGTACAAGTGTGTACGATGTGTAAAAGTTTGTACAAGGGTGTACAAGGTTGTACAAGTGTGTACAAGGTTGTACAATTGTGTACAAGGCTGTACAATTTTGTACAAGGCTGTACAAGTGTGTACAAGGCTGTACAAGTGTGTACAAAGTTGTACAATTGTGTACAAGGCTGTACAAGTGTGTACAAGGTTGTACAAGTGTGTACAAGGTTGTACAATTGTGTATCAGGTTGTACAAGTGTGTACAAGGTTGTACAAGTGTGTACAAGTTTGTACAAGGTTGTACAAATGTGTACAAGGGTGTACAAAAGTGTACAAGGGTGCACAAGTTTGAACAAAGGTGTACAAGTGTGTACAAGCTTGTACAAGTGTGTACAAGCTTGTACAAGTGTGTACAAGCTTGTACAAGTGTGTACAAGGGTGTACAGGTTTGTACAAGGTTGTACAAGTGTGTACAAGGGTGTACAAGTGTGTACAAGGTTGTACAAGTGTGTACAAGCTTGTACAAGTGTGTACAAGGGTGTACAAGTGTGTACAAGGTTGTACAAGTTTTTACATGGTTGTACAAGTGTGTACAAGGTTGTACAAGTGTGTACAAGGTTGTACAAGTGTGTACAAGGTTGTACAAGTGTGTACAAGGTTGTACAAGTGTGTACAAGGTTGTACAAGTGTGTACAAGGTTGTACAAGTGTGTACAAGGTTGTACAAGTGTGTACAAGGTTGTACAAGTGTGTACAAGGTTGTACAAGTGTGTACAAGGTTGTACAAGTGTGTACAAGGTTGTACAAGTGTATACAAGGGTGTACAAGTGTGTACAAGGTTGTACAAGTTTTTACAAGGTTGTACAAGTGTGTACAAGGGTGTAAAATCGTGTACAAGGATGTACAAGTTTGTACAAGTTTGTACAAGGTTGTACAAGTGTGTACAAGGATGTACAAGTTTGTACAAGGGTGTACAAGTGTGTACGATAAGTAAAAGTGTGTACAAGGGTGTACAAGGTTGTACAAGTGTGTACAAGGTTGTACAATTGCGTACAAGGCTGTACAACTGTGTACAAGGTTGTACAATTGTGTACAAGGCTGTACAAGTGTGTACAAGGTTGTACAAGTGTGTACAAGGTTGTACAAGTGTGTACAAGTTTGTACAAGTGTGTACAAGTTTGTACAAGGTTGTACAAATGTGTACAAGGGTGTACAAAAGTGTACAAGGGTGCACAAGTTTGAACAAAGGTGTACAAGTGTGTACAAGCTTGTACAAGTGTGTACAAGCTTGTACAAGTGTGTACAAGCTTGTACAAGTGTGTACAAGGTTGTACAAGTGTGTACAAGGTTGTACAAGTGTGTACAAGGTTGTACAAGTGTGTACAAGGTTGTACAAGTGTGTACAAGGTTGTACAAGTGTGTACAAGGTTGTACAAGTGTGTACAAGGTTGTACAAGTGTATACAAGGGTGTACAAGTGTGTACAAGGTTGTACAAGTTTTTACAAGGTTGTACAAGTGTGTACAAGGGTGTAAAATCGTGTACAAGGATGTACAAGTTTGTACAAGTTTGTACAAGGTTGTACAAGTGTGTACAAGGATGTACAAGTTTGTACAAGGGTGTACAAGTGTGTACGATAAGTAAAAGTGTGTACAAGGGTGTACAAGGTTGTACAAGTGTGTACAAGGTTGTACAATTGCGTACAAGGCTGTACAACTGTGTACAAGGTTGTACAATTGTGTACAAGGCTGTACAAGTGTGTACAAGGTTGTACAAGTGTGTACAAGGTTGTACAAGTGTGTACAAGGATGTACAAGTTTGTACAAGGGTGTACAAGTGTGTACGATGTGTAAAAGTTTGTACAAGGGTGTACAAGGTTGTACAAGTGTGTACAAGGTTGTACAATTGTGTACAAGGCTGTACAATTTTGTACAAGGCTGTACAAGTGTGTACAAGGCTGTACAAGTGTGTACAAAGTTGTACAATTGTGTACAAGGCTGTACAAGTGTGTACAAGGTTGTACAAGTGTGTACAAGGTTGTACAATTGTGTATCAGGTTGTACAAGTGTGTACAAGGTTGTACAAGTGTGTACAAGGGTGTACAATCGTGTACAAGGATGTACAAGTTTGTAAAAGTTTGTACAAGTTTGTACAAGTTTGTACAAGGTTGTACAAGTGTGTACAAGGATGTACAAGTTTGTACAAGGGTGCACAAGTGTGTACAAGGGTGTACAATCGTGTACAAGCTTGTACAAGTGTGTACAAGGGTGTACAGGTTTGTACAAGGTTGTACAAGGTTGTACAAGTGTGTACAATGGTGTACAAATGTGTACAAGGATGTAAAAGTTTGTACAATTGTGTACAAGTTTGTACAAGGTTGTACAAGTGTGTACAAGGTTGTACAATTGTGTACAAGGCTGTACAAGTGTGTACAAGGTTGTACAAGTGTGTACAAGGTTGTACAAGTGTGTACAAGGTTGTACAAGTGTGTATCAGGTTGTACAAGTGTGTACAAGGTTGTACAAGTGTGTACAAGGGTGTACAATCGTGTACAAGGATGTACAAGTTTGTAAAAGTTTGTACAAGTTTGTACAAGTTTGTACAAGGTTGTACAAGTGTGTACAAGGATGTACAAGTTTGTACAAGGGTGCACAAGTGTGTACAAGGGTGTACAATCGTGTACAAGCTTGTACAAGTGTGTACAAGGGTGTACAGGTTTGTACAAGGTTGTACAAGGTTGTACAAGTGTGTACAAGGGTGTACAAATGTGTACAAGGTTGTACAAGTGTGTACAAGGTTGTACAAGTGTGTACAAGGTTGTACAAGTGTGTACAAGGTTGTACAAGTGTGTACAAGGTTGTACAAGTGTGTACAAGGTTGTACAAGTGTGTACAAGGGTGTACAAGTGTGTACAAGGTTGTACAAGTTTTTACAAGGTTGTACAAGTGTGTACAAGGGTGTAAAATCGTGTACAAGGATGTACAAGTTTGTACAAGTTTGTACAAGGTTGTACAAGTGTGTACAAGGATGTACAAGTGTGTACAAGGATGTACAAGTTTGTACAAGGGTGTACAAGTGTGTACGATAAGTAAAAGTGTGTACAAGGGTGTACAAGGTTGTACAAGTGTGTACAAGGTTGTACAATTGTGTACAAGGCTGTACAACTGTGTACAAGGTTGTACAATTGTGTACAAGGCTGTACAAGTGTGTACAAGGTTGTACAAGTGTGTACAAGGTTGTACAAGTGTGTACAAGGATGTACAAGTTTGTACAAGGGTGTACAAGTGTGTACGATGTGTAAAAGTTTGTACAAGGGTGTACAAGGTTGTACAAGTGTGTACAAGGTTGTACAAATGTGTACAAGGCTGTACAATTTTGTACAAGGCTGTACAAGTGTGTACAAGGCTGTACAAGTGTGTACAAGGTTGTACAATTGTGTACAAGGCTGTACAATTGTGTACAAGGTTGTACAAGTGTAAACAAGGTTGTACAAGTGTGTACAAGGTTGTACAATTGTGTACAAGGCTGTACAAGTGTGTACAAGGTTGTACAAGTGTGTACAAGGTTGTACAAGTGTGTACAAGGTTGTACAATAGTGTGTCAGGTTGTACAAGTGTGTACAAGGTTGTACAAGTGTGTACAAGGGTGTACAATCGTGTACAAGGATGTACAAGTTTGTACAAGTTTGTACAAGTTTGTACAAGGTTGTACAAGTGTGTACAAGGATGTACAAGTTTGTACAAGGGAGTACAAGTTTGTACAAGATTGTACAAGTGTGTACTGGGTTGTACAAGTGTGTACAAGATTGTATAAGTTTGTACAAGGTTGTACAAGTGTGTACAAGGGTGTATAAGTGTGTACAAATGTGTACAAGTTTTACAAGGTTGTACAAGTGTGTACAAGGTTGTACAAGTTGTGTACAAGGTTGTACATGTGTGTACAAGGGTGTACAAGTTTTTACAAGGTTGTACAAGTGTGTACTGGGTTGTACAAGTGTGTACAAGGGTGTATAAGTGTGTACAAATGTGTACAAGTTTTACAAGGTTGTACAAGTGTGTACAAGGTTGTACAAGTTGTGTACAAGGTTGTACATGTGTGTACAAGGGTGTACAAGTTTTTACAAGATTGTACAAGTGTGTACTGGGTTGTACAAGTGTGTACAAGATTGTATAAGTTTGTACAAGGTTGTACAAGTGTGTACAAGGGTGTATAAGTGTGTACAAATGTGTACAAGTTTTACAAGGTTGTACAAGTGTGTACAAGGTTGTACAAGTTGTGTACAAGGTTGTACAAGTGTGTACAAGGTTGTACAAGTGTGTACAAGGTTGTACAAGTGTGTACAAGGTTGTTCAAGTGTGTACAAGGTTGTACAAGTGTGTACGAGGTTTCACAATTGTGTACAAGGTTGTACAAGTGTGTACAAGGTTGTACAATTGTGTACAAGGCTGTACAATGTGTACAAGGTTGTACAAGGTTGTACAAGTGTGTACAAGGGTGTACAAGTTTTAACAAGGTTGTACAAGTGTGTACAAGGTTGTACAAGTGTGTACAAGGCTGTACAATTGTGTACAAGGTTGTACAAGTGTGTACAAGGTTGTACAAGTGTGTACAAGGTTGTACAATTGTGTACAAGGCTGTACAAGTGTGTACAAGGTTGTACAAGTGTGTACAAGGCTGTACAATTGTGTACAAGGTTGTACAAGTGTGTACAAGGTTGTACAAGTGTGTACAAGGTTGTACAATTGTGTACAAGACTGTACAAGTGTGTACAAAGTTGTGCAAGTGTGTACAAGGTTGTACAAGTGTGTACAAGGTTGTACAATTGTGTACAAGGTTGTACAAGTGTGTACAAGGTTGTACAAGTGTGTACAAGGGTGTACAATCGTGTACAAGGATGTACAAGTTTGTACAAGATTGTACAAGTGTGTACTGGGTTGTACAAGTGTGTACAAGATTGTATAAGTTTGTACAAGGTTGTACAAGTGTGTACAAGGGTTTACAAGTGTGTACAAATGTGTACAATTGTGTACAGGGGTGTACAAGTTTGTACAAGGGTGTACAAGTTTTACAAGGTTGTTCAAGTGTGTACAAGGTTGTACAAGTTGTGTACTGGGTTGTACAAGTGTGTACAAGATTGTATAAGTTTGTACAAGGTTGTACAAGTGTGTACAAGGGTGTACAAGTGTGTACAAATGTGTACAAGTGTGTACAGGGGTGTACAAGTTTGTACACATTTGTACACACTTGTACACCCTTGTACACACTTGTACAAGGTTGTACAAGTGTGTACAAGGGTGTACAAGTGTGTACAAATGTGTACAAGTGTGTACAGGGGTGTACAAGTTTGTACAAGGGTGTACAAGTTTTACAAGGTTGTACAAGTGTGTACAAGGTTGTACAAGTTGTGTACAAGGTTGTACATGTGTGTACAAGGGTGTACAAGTGTGTACAAGGTTGTACAAGTGTGTACAAGCTTGTACAAGTGTGTACAAGGGTGTACAAGTGTGTACAAGGTTGTACAAGTTTTTACAAGGTTGTACAAGTGTGTACAAGGCGGTAAAATCGTGTACAAGGATGTACAAGTTTGTACAAGTTTGTACAAGGTTGTACAAGTGTGTACAAGGATGTACAAGTTTGTACAAGGGTGTACAAGTGTGTACGATAAGTAAAAGTGTGTACAAGGGTGTACAAGGTTGTACAAGTGTGTACAAGGTTGTACAATTGTGTACAAGGCTGTACAAGTGTGTACAAGGTTGTACAATTGTGTACAAGGCTGTACAAGTGTGTACAAGATTGTACAAGTGTGTACAAGGTTGTACAAGTGTGTACAAGGATGTACAAGTTTGTACAAGGGTGTACAAGTGTGTACGATGTGTAAAAGTTTGTACAAGGGTGTACAAGGTTGTACAAGTGTGTACAAGGTTGTACAATTGTGTACAAGGCTGTACAAGTGTGTACAAGGTTGTACAATTTTGTACAAGGCTGTACAAGTGTGTACAAGGTTGTACAAGTGTGTACAAGGCTGTACAATTGTGTACAAGGTTGTACAAGTGTGTACAAGGTTGTACAAGTGTGTACAAGGTTGTACAATTGTGTACAAGGCTGTACAAGTGTGTACAAGGTTGTACAAGTGTGTACAAGGTTGTACAAGTGTGTACAAGGTTGTACAAGTGTGTACAAGGTTGTACAAGTGTGTACAAGGTTGTACAAGTGTGTACAAGGTTGTACAATTGTGTATCAGGTTGTACAAGTGTGTACAAGGTTGTACAAGTGTGTACAAGGGTGTACAATCGTGTACAAGGATGTACAAGTTTGTAAAAGTTTGTACAAGTTTGTACAAGTTTGTACAAGGTTGTACAAGTGTGTACAAGGATGTACAAGTTTGTACAAGGGTGCACAAGTGTGTACAAGGGTGTACAATCGTGTACAAGCTTGTACAAGTGTGTACAAGGGTGTACAGGTTTGTACAAGGTTGTACAAGTGTGTACAAGGGTGTACAAATGTGTACAAGGATGTAAAAGTTTGTACAAGTGTGTACAAGTTTGTACAAGGTTGTACAAGTGTGTACAAGGTTTTACAATTGTGTACAAGGTTGTACAAGTGTGTACAAGGTTGTACAAGTGTGTACAAGGTTGTACAAGTGTGTACAAGGTTGTACAAGTGTGTACAACTTGTACAAGTGTGTACAAGCTTGTACAAGTGTGTACAAGGTTGTACAAGTTTGTACAAGGTTGTACAAGTGTGTACAAGTTTGTACAAGTGTGTACAAGTTTGTACAAGGTTGTACAAATGTGTACAAGGGTGTACAAAAGTGTACAAGGGTGCACAAGTTTGAACAAAGGTGTACAAGTGTGTACAAGCTTGTACAAGTGTGTACAAGCTTGTACAAGTGTGTACAAGCTTGTACAAGTGTGTACAAGGGTGTACAGGTTTGTACAAGGTTGTACAAGTGTGTACAAGGGTGTACAAGTGTGTACAAGGTTGTACAAGTGTGTACAAGCTTGTACAAGTGTGTACAAGGGTGTACAAGTGTGTACAAGGTTGTACAAGTTTTTACATGGTTGTACAAGTGTGTACAAGGTTGTACAAGTGTGTACAAGGTTGTACAAGTATGTACAAGGTTGTACAAGTGTGTACAAGGTTGTACAAGTGTGTACAAGGTTGTACAAGTGTGTACAAGGTTGTACAAGTGTGTACAAGGTTGTACAAGTGTGTACAAGGTTGTACAAGTGTGTACAAGGTTGTACAAGTGTGTACAAGGTTGTACAAGTGTGTACAAGGGTGTACAAGTGTGTACAAGGTTGTACAAGTTTTTACAAGGTTGTACAAGTGTGTACAAGGGTGTAAAATCGTGTACAAGGATGTACAAGTTTGTACAAGTTTGTACAAGGTTGTACAAGTGTGTACAAGGATGTACAAGTTTGTACAAGGGTGTACAAGTGTGTACGATAAGTAAAAGTGTGTACAAGGGTGTACAAGGTTGTACAAGTGTGTACAAGGTTGTACAATTGCGTACAAGGCTGTACAACTGTGTACAAGGTTGTACAATTGTGTACAAGGCTGTACAAGTGTGTACAAGGTTGTACAAGTGTGTACAAGGTTGTACAAGTGTGTACAAGGATGTACAAGTTTGTACAAGGGTGTACAAGTGTGTACGATGTGTAAAAGTTTGTACAAGGGTGTACAAGGTTGTACAAGTGTGTACAAGGTTGTACAATTGTGTACAAGGCTGTACAATTTTGTACAAGGCTGTACAAGTGTGTACAAGGCTGTACAAGTGTGTACAAAGTTGTACAATTGTGTACAAGGCTGTACAAGTGTGTACAAGGTTGTACAAGTGTGTACAAGGTTGTACAATTGTGTATCAGGTTGTACAAGTGTGTACAAGGTTGTACAAGTGTGTACAAGGGTGTACAATCGTGTACAAGGATGTACAAGTTTGTAAAAGTTTGTACAAGTTTGTACAAGTTTGTACAAGGTTGTACAAGTGTGTACAAGGATGTACAAGTTTGTACAAGGGTGCACAAGTGTGTACAAGGGTGTACAATCGTGTACAAGCTTGTACAAGTGTGTACAAGGGTGTACAGGTTTGTACAAGGTTGTACAAGGTTGTACAAGTGTGTACAATGGTGTACAAATGTGTACAAGGATGTAAAAGTTTGTACAATTGTGTACAAGTTTGTACAAGGTTGTACAAGTGTGTACAAGGTTGTACAATTGTGTACAAGGCTGTACAAGTGTGTACAAGGTTGTACAAGTGTGTACAAGGTTGTACAAGTGTGTACAAGGTTGTACAAGTGTGTATCAGGTTGTACAAGTGTGTACAAGGTTGTACAAGTGTGTACAAGGGTGTACAATCGTGTACAAGGATGTACAAGTTTGTAAAAGTTTGTACAAGTTTGTACAAGTTTGTACAAGGTTGTACAAGTGTGTACAAGGATGTACAAGTTTGTACAAGGGTGCACAAGTGTGTACAAGGGTGTACAATCGTGTACAAGCTTGTACAAGTGTGTACAAGGGTGTACAGGTTTGTACAAGGTTGTACAAGGTTGTACAAGTGTGTACAAGGGTGTACAAATGTGTACAAGGTTGTACAAGTGTGTACAAGGTTGTACAAGTGTGTACAAGGTTGTACAAGTGTGTACAAGGTTGTACAAGTGTGTACAAGGTTGTACAAGTGTGTACAAGGTTGTACAAGTGTGTACAAGGGTGTACAAGTGTGTACAAGGTTGTACAAGTTTTTACAAGGTTGTACAAGTGTGTACAAGGGTGTAAAATCGTGTACAAGGATGTACAAGTTTGTACAAGTTTGTACAAGGTTGTACAAGTGTGTACAAGGATGTACAAGTGTGTACAAGGATGTACAAGTTTGTACAAGGGTGTACAAGTGTGTACGATAAGTAAAAGTGTGTACAAGGGTGTACAAGGTTGTACAAGTGTGTACAAGGTTGTACAATTGTGTACAAGGCTGTACAACTGTGTACAAGGTTGTACAATTGTGTACAAGGCTGTACAAGTGTGTACAAGGTTGTACAAGTGTGTACAAGGTTGTACAAGTGTGTACAAGGATGTACAAGTTTGTACAAGGGTGTACAAGTGTGTACGATGTGTAAAAGTTTGTACAAGGGTGTACAAGGTTGTACAAGTGTGTACAAGGTTGTACAAATGTGTACAAGGCTGTACAATTTTGTACAAGGCTGTACAAGTGTGTACAAGGCTGTACAAGTGTGTACAAGGTTGTACAATTGTGTACAAGGCTGTACAATTGTGTACAAGGTTGTACAAGTGTAAACAAGGTTGTACAAGTGTGTACAAGGTTGTACAATTGTGTACAAGGCTGTACAAGTGTGTACAAGGTTGTACAAGTGTGTACAAGGTTGTACAAGTGTGTACAAGGTTGTACAATAGTGTGTCAGGTTGTACAAGTGTGTACAAGGTTGTACAAGTGTGTACAAGGGTGTACAATCGTGTACAAGGATGTACAAGTTTGTACAAGTTTGTACAAGTTTGTACAAGGTTGTACAAGTGTGTACAAGGATGTACAAGTTTGTACAAGGGAGTACAAGTTTGTACAAGATTGTACAAGTGTGTACTGGGTTGTACAAGTGTGTACAAGATTGTATAAGTTTGTACAAGGTTGTACAAGTGTGTACAAGGGTGTATAAGTGTGTACAAATGTGTACAAGTTTTACAAGGTTGTACAAGTGTGTACAAGGTTGTACAAGTTGTGTACAAGGTTGTACATGTGTGTACAAGGGTGTACAAGTTTTTACAAGGTTGTACAAGTGTGTACTGGGTTGTACAAGTGTGTACAAGGGTGTATAAGTGTGTACAAATGTGTACAAGTTTTACAAGGTTGTACAAGTGTGTACAAGGTTGTACAAGTTGTGTACAAGGTTGTACATGTGTGTACAAGGGTGTACAAGTTTTTACAAGATTGTACAAGTGTGTACTGGGTTGTACAAGTGTGTACAAGATTGTATAAGTTTGTACAAGGTTGTACAAGTGTGTACAAGGGTGTATAAGTGTGTACAAATGTGTACAAGTTTTACAAGGTTGTACAAGTGTGTACAAGGTTGTACAAGTTGTGTACAAGGTTGTACAAGTGTGTACAAGGTTGTACAAGTGTGTACAAGGTTGTACAAGTGTGTACAAGGTTGTTCAAGTGTGTACAAGGTTGTACAAGTGTGTACGAGGTTTCACAATTGTGTACAAGGTTGTACAAGTGTGTACAAGGTTGTACAATTGTGTACAAGGCTGTACAATGTGTACAAGGTTGTACAAGGTTGTACAAGTGTGTACAAGGGTGTACAAGTTTTAACAAGGTTGTACAAGTGTGTACAAGGTTGTACAAGTGTGTACAAGGCTGTACAATTGTGTACAAGGTTGTACAAGTGTGTACAAGGTTGTACAAGTGTGTACAAGGTTGTACAATTGTGTACAAGGCTGTACAAGTGTGTACAAGGTTGTACAAGTGTGTACAAGGCTGTACAATTGTGTACAAGGTTGTACAAGTGTGTACAAGGTTGTACAAGTGTGTACAAGGTTGTACAATTGTGTACAAGACTGTACAAGTGTGTACAAAGTTGTGCAAGTGTGTACAAGGTTGTACAAGTGTGTACAAGGTTGTACAATTGTGTACAAGGTTGTACAAGTGTGTACAAGGTTGTACAAGTGTGTACAAGGGTGTACAATCGTGTACAAGGATGTACAAGTTTGTACAAGATTGTACAAGTGTGTACTGGGTTGTACAAGTGTGTACAAGATTGTATAAGTTTGTACAAGGTTGTACAAGTGTGTACAAGGGTTTACAAGTGTGTACAAATGTGTACAATTGTGTACAGGGGTGTACAAGTTTGTACAAGGGTGTACAAGTTTTACAAGGTTGTTCAAGTGTGTACAAGGTTGTACAAGTTGTGTACTGGGTTGTACAAGTGTGTACAAGATTGTATAAGTTTGTACAAGGTTGTACAAGTGTGTACAAGGGTGTACAAGTGTGTACAAATGTGTACAAGTGTGTACAGGGGTGTACAAGTTTGTACACATTTGTACACACTTGTACACCCTTGTACACACTTGTACAAGGTTGTACAAGTGTGTACAAGGGTGTACAAGTGTGTACAAATGTGTACAAGTGTGTACAGGGGTGTACAAGTTTGTACAAGGGTGTACAAGTTTTACAAGGTTGTACAAGTGTGTACAAGGTTGTACAAGTTGTGTACAAGGTTGTACATGTGTGTACAAGGGTGTACAAGTGTGTACAAGGTTGTACAAGTGTGTACAAGCTTGTACAAGTGTGTACAAGGGTGTACAAGTGTGTACAAGGTTGTACAAGTTTTTACAAGGTTGTACAAGTGTGTACAAGGCGGTAAAATCGTGTACAAGGATGTACAAGTTTGTACAAGTTTGTACAAGGTTGTACAAGTGTGTACAAGGATGTACAAGTTTGTACAAGGGTGTACAAGTGTGTACGATAAGTAAAAGTGTGTACAAGGGTGTACAAGGTTGTACAAGTGTGTACAAGGTTGTACAATTGTGTACAAGGCTGTACAAGTGTGTACAAGGTTGTACAATTGTGTACAAGGCTGTACAAGTGTGTACAAGATTGTACAAGTGTGTACAAGGTTGTACAAGTGTGTACAAGGATGTACAAGTTTGTACAAGGGTGTACAAGTGTGTACGATGTGTAAAAGTTTGTACAAGGGTGTACAAGGTTGTACAAGTGTGTACAAGGTTGTACAATTGTGTACAAGGCTGTACAAGTGTGTACAAGGTTGTACAATTTTGTACAAGGCTGTACAAGTGTGTACAAGGTTGTACAAGTGTGTACAAGGCTGTACAATTGTGTACAAGGTTGTACAAGTGTGTACAAGGTTGTACAAGTGTGTACAAGGTTGTACAATTGTGTACAAGGCTGTACAAGTGTGTACAAGGTTGTACAAGTGTGTACAAGGTTGTACAAGTGTGTACAAGGTTGTACAAGTGTGTACAAGGTTGTACAAGTGTGTACAAGGTTGTACAAGTGTGTACAAGGTTGTACAATTGTGTATCAGGTTGTACAAGTGTGTACAAGGTTGTACAAGTGTGTACAAGGGTGTACAATCGTGTACAAGGATGTACAAGTTTGTAAAAGTTTGTACAAGTTTGTACAAGTTTGTACAAGGTTGTACAAGTGTGTACAAGGATGTACAAGTTTGTACAAGGGTGCACAAGTGTGTACAAGGGTGTACAATCGTGTACAAGCTTGTACAAGTGTGTACAAGGGTGTACAGGTTTGTACAAGGTTGTACAAGTGTGTACAAGGGTGTACAAATGTGTACAAGGATGTAAAAGTTTGTACAAGTGTGTACAAGTTTGTACAAGGTTGTACAAGTGTTACAAGGTTTTACAATTGTGTACAAGGTTGTACAAGTGTGTACAAGGTTGTACAAGTGTGTACAAGGTTGTACAAGTGTGTACAAGGTTGTACAAGTGTGTACAACTTGTACAAGTGTGTACAAGCTTGTACAAGTGTGTACAAGGTTGTACAAGTTTGTACAAGGTTGTACAAGTGTGTACAAGTTTGTACAAGTGTGTACAAGTTTGTACAAGGTTGTACAAATGTGTACAAGGGTGTACAAAAGTGTACAAGGGTGCACAAGTTTGAACAAAGGTGTACAAGTGTGTACAAGCTTGTACAAGTGTGTACAAGCTTGTACAAGTGTGTACAAGCTTGTACAAGTGTGTACAAGGGTGTACAGGTTTGTACAAGGTTGTACAAGTGTGTACAAGGGTGTACAAGTGTGTACAAGGTTGTACAAGTGTGTACAAGCTTGTACAAGTGTGTACAAGGGTGTACAAGTGTGTACAAGGTTGTACAAGTTTTTACATGGTTGTACAAGTGTGTACAAGGTTGTACAAGTGTGTACAAGGTTGTACAAGTATGTACAAGGTTGTACAAGTGTGTACAAGGTTGTACAAGTGTGTACAAGGTTGTACAAGTGTGTACAAGGTTGTACAAGTGTGTACAAGGTTGTACAAGTGTGTACAAGGTTGTACAAGTGTGTACAAGGTTGTACAAGTGTGTACAAGGTTGTACAAGTGTGTACAAGGGTGTACAAGTGTGTACAAGGTTGTACAAGTTTTTACAAGGTTGTACAAGTGTGTACAAGGGTGTAAAATCGTGTACAAGGATGTACAAGTTTGTACAAGTTTGTACAAGGTTGTACAAGTGTGTACAAGGATGTACAAGTTTGTACAAGGGTGTACAAGTGTGTACGATAAGTAAAAGTGTGTACAAGGGTGTACAAGGTTGTACAAGTGTGTACAAGGTTGTACAATTGCGTACAAGGCTGTACAACTGTGTACAAGGTTGTACAATTGTGT
Source organism: Macrosteles quadrilineatus (assembly GCF_028750875.1). Classification (NCBI taxonomy): domain Eukaryota; kingdom Metazoa; phylum Arthropoda; class Insecta; order Hemiptera; family Cicadellidae; genus Macrosteles; species Macrosteles quadrilineatus. Next base: position 2,141 of record NW_026543162.1, on the reverse strand, counting down.
ACAAGGCTGTACAAGTGTGTACAAGGTTGTACAAGTGTGTACAAGGTTGTACAAGTGTGTACAAGGATGTACAAGTTTGTACAAGGGTGTACAAGTGTGTACGATGTGTAAAAGTTTGTACAAGGGTGTACAAGGTTGTACAAGTGTGTACAAGGTTGTACAATTGTGTACAAGGCTGTACAATTTTGTACAAGGCTGTACAAGTGTGTACAAGGCTGTACAAGTGTGTACAAAGTTGTACAATTGTGTACAAGGCTGTACAAGTGTGTACAAGGTTGTACAAGTGTGTACAAGGTTGTACAATTGTGTATCAGGTTGTACAAGTGTGTACAAGGTTGTACAAGTGTGTACAAGGGTGTACAATCGTGTACAAGGATGTACAAGTTTGTAAAAGTTTGTACAAGTTTGTACAAGTTTGTACAAGGTTGTACAAGTGTGTACAAGGATGTACAAGTTTGTACAAGGGTGCACAAGTGTGTACAAGGGTGTACAATCGTGTACAAGCTTGTACAAGTGTGTACAAGGGTGTACAGGTTTGTACAAGGTTGTACAAGGTTGTACAAGTGTGTACAATGGTGTACAAATGTGTACAAGGATGTAAAAGTTTGTACAATTGTGTACAAGTTTGTACAAGGTTGTACAAGTGTGTACAAGGTTGTACAATTGTGTACAAGGCTGTACAAGTGTGTACAAGGTTGTACAAGTGTGTACAAGGTTGTACAAGTGTGTACAAGGTTGTACAAGTGTGTATCAGGTTGTACAAGTGTGTACAAGGTTGTACAAGTGTGTACAAGGGTGTACAATCGTGTACAAGGATGTACAAGTTTGTAAAAGTTTGTACAAGTTTGTACAAGTTTGTACAAGGTTGTACAAGTGTGTACAAGGATGTACAAGTTTGTACAAGGGTGCACAAGTGTGTACAAGGGTGTACAATCGTGTACAAGCTTGTACAAGTGTGTACAAGGGTGTACAGGTTTGTACAAGGTTGTACAAGGTTGTACAAGTGTGTACAAGGGTGTACAAATGTGTACAAGGTTGTACAAGTGTGTACAAGGTTGTACAAGTGTGTACAAGGTTGTACAAGTGTGTACAAGGTTGTACAAGTGTGTACAAGGTTGTACAAGTGTGTACAAGGTTGTACAAGTGTGTACAAGGGTGTACAAGTGTGTACAAGGTTGTACAAGTTTTTACAAGGTTGTACAAGTGTGTACAAGGGTGTAAAATCGTGTACAAGGATGTACAAGTTTGTACAAGTTTGTACAAGGTTGTACAAGTGTGTACAAGGATGTACAAGTGTGTACAAGGATGTACAAGTTTGTACAAGGGTGTACAAGTGTGTACGATAAGTAAAAGTGTGTACAAGGGTGTACAAGGTTGTACAAGTGTGTACAAGGTTGTACAATTGTGACGTAATTTTCCTGGCGGGCGACAAGTGGGAAATTACGCCACCGGTAAGAACACGAGATCCCAGGATTCGCCCTAGTCTGGTCGCGGGGAGTTTCCCAGGAGTCGATAGTGATTCGGATAGCCTAACTTTGATAGCCCTGGTTGTCAGAGCTCGAGACGAACGTTACGGGTTACTAAACACCCAACTGGAAATCACCACTCTAGCCTAGGGCTTGTGGGGAAAATAATAATTTTGACTTGACTCTGTGGGCAAATATCTAAATGACACACTACTAGCTAACTTAACGAATCAACAAGTAAGCTAAGTAGTCACTCCGCTTACCTACGGAGTTAAGTCGTCGTCAACCTGAAACAAACAAGGTTAGTACAAGATAGGCCTAACCTAGCCTAACTCCCACAGAGTCTGAATTTACTAAACAAGAAAACAAGTTGGCTTAAATTGCACAAGTGAGACACGAAACGGGAGAAAAACTGAAACTAAAAATAAAACTGCTTCAAGAGCTGATACGAAAAAGGAAAACTAAAACTTCAACTTCCCCACGTGTTCAACTTAAGCAAACTTCTGCAATAGTTATCAAGCAGAAACCTGTCTGCTGGGGCCAACTTCGGGGCGTTCGGGAACTTTATAAAGGGGTTTAAGAATTTAAAAAGAAAGTCCCAGATATGGATTACGAAACGTTAATCGAAATGATCTGTCACCAACTCCGATACTTTAATTAAATGAGTTGGTTAAA